>NW_021167070.1:37500-77028 GCF_900634415.1 Cottoperca gobio
TGAACTGGAGTTACTGGTTTGTAAAGCCAGGCAGATGGTTGGAAACATGACGACGACTGGAGGGAAAGTCCTGCTGACCGTTCTACTGGGACTGACAGGTAACGAGTAGAATCCAATATGTCATGTGCTACAGACACAGTCCGCATTATATGCCCCAAACCACGCAAAATGTCTGAACTAACAGAAGCGCCACAAACTTTGCAAATTGGCCCGACCTCAGGAAGTGTCCAAGTCTCAAAGTGCTCCGAACTTCAAAAAGCACCCGAGAGTTTGCAAAATGTCCAAACTTAGGGAAGTGTTCCGTCCTTGCAAAATGTCCCATCCTCAGTAAGTCCCCCAAACCACCCAAAGAGTCCCGAAACTCACAAAGCCTCCTGAAGCGCAATCTGGTCTTGGTGTTCCGATCAGCAGATCAGTGTGTTGCTGAGAGGAAGACTGTGAACCTTTGTTCTCCTACTGGACTAGAAACAGGTAGAACTGAAGGAGGTGCTGCTTTTTGAAACAAAGCTCATCTCTCTCTCCTCCCTCTCCAGGTACCATGTTCCCTTCTCTATCATCCCTCCCTTACCTCCTCTGTTTCCAAGTGATGTGTACCTGGTGGGCGTGGTCAGGCCAGGTCCCGGCCCTCTTCTTCAGGTGTGTGTCTGTGATGTCACTGATCTATTCCTCCTCCCACTTCCTGCTCGTCTACTGCTACCAGCTGCCCTCGCTGCAGGAGGTGTGGCCTCCCAACCGCACCTCAGCAAGGTAACACACCTCCGGCAGGTAACAAATCCCCGCCGGGTAACACACTTTCATCATATTGCAATAAATATACCATAAAACTTCAATTAAAAGCCCTTTTTAGTCGCTGGGCCTAACTTTTATAGGATGTAAACACCTCTCAAAGCCTTGAGCGAGATCCAAGCTGCTTAGATCGAACAAATAATGTTTAAACTTTTGTCAGTATGGACATCGCTCAGTTCATTTTACAGAAACCATGAGCACAGTATAATTCATTCAGATTTACCAAGTCTGAATATGTGTCCCTTCCTCCATAATTATAAACCTTTAGTCCATAAAGCACCACATTTTGATAGAAAGAATCCAAAAGTGTTTTTTATCAAAATGATCCACGTTGTGAATATTGTGACCTGAAGTCCACTTTAACTGACAGAAAAATATGTTCTCTTCTTCCTGCACTGTGCTGTGAGGGTATGTGTGTCCCCACCTTTTTCTGTTAAGTTTTCACCACTTCTACTTTCAACGCAGTAAATACAGACATAAGGAAGGAGGTTACAGAGGAGTGACTAACAGTGAGGAGGAGTGAGGCTGGTGGGTTATAATTACTCCTCAGAACAACATGTTGCTGCACACTAACAGCAGGTCTGGTGCTCCGCTGCCCCCTGCTGGGGCTCTTTATGTTCATTAACATGTACATGTATATACACACAGTATGATGTTTACAGTATATTTTATTTTTCATTAAGCTCAAAGGGAAATATTCAGAACAAGACAGGGAAAAATAGAGGTGCTTTTATTCTGAAAATCATGAGAGAAATAATATTTTAAAAAAACAAAACAAAAACAAACATCAGGTCGACAGACGAGGAGCACAAAACAGACATTAAAAATCGCAAACGTTAGCGGCAGCCGAACAGCGTGTAGGGAGAAACACGGAAGGAATCCTAACGGGAGAAGAACTCCCATGATGCACCGCTGCTGCACCACCACAGCAAACTCCTATGATTGTAGTTTATAGATTATAGTTTATTGATTATAGATTATAATTTATAGATTATATATAGTGGTTTATTGATTGTAGTTTATTAGTAGTAGATTGTTTACTGATTGTTTCCTCGTCAGCGTGCTCGGCCTGCTCTCTCTGGTGTCAGTGGACTGCGCGGCCCCCTGGAGGCTGCAGGTGAACTCTGAGCTCCGTTGGTTTCACTTCAGCTCTCCTCTGATGCTGCTGCTGCTCTACAACACGGTGGCCAGTCTGTGGAGGAACAAGGTATCTCCGGAGGGGGCATGATACAAACATTGCGTTAAAAACGCAGTTATGATGTCATTTTAAGATACATTAGAAGTATAAATGCTATTCTGATCACTTTCTCTGATTGGCTGACGGGTGTCACATTTCCTCAGCTGATAGACTGTGAGAGGGGCTTAGAGAGTGCGGGGTCAGCGATCAGCGGGAGCTGTGACATCATCACCGCCACCATCCACCTGAGCGATGAGGTCTCTGGTGACATCACAGCGGAGAGACGGCGAGAGCTGTGGAGACGAGCTCACGAGAGCAGAGACGTACAAACACTAAAACACGCTTTTAATTATAATTCAAATATAATTTATTCTTTATTCATCTGCTTTCATGTCTCTGTTTCAAGTTGCTGCCGTCATCCAATGACAGTCACTCTGACTCTTTTGCCCCGCCCACCCAAAGCACGGCCGTGGGATTGGATGTTTACTCCACGCCTCACTATTCTCTCAGCCAATCAGGTGAGCACAGCTGTTCAGATTAAGAGCCACCTGCTCACCTGTTTAGCTGTAAAGTAACAACAATAAGTCTGTTTTTATAAAAACTCAGTCGACACCCTGGGTACAGGTACAGGTACAGTGTACTGTGTTCAGGTACAGGTACAGTGTTCAGGTACAGGTACAGTGTACTGTGAACGGGTGTGTTGAACTCTGTTCTTTGCTGCAGACACGTTGGAGACGTGTGAGTTTGAAGTGGACGGATGGGGAGAGGAGGAGGTGAGGGTGAGAACAGGTGAGGACAGAGTCAGCGCCGCCTCCATGGCGTTCAGCTTCCTCCTGAAACAGAGCTACCTGTGCGCTCTGATGGCCATGATGGCGTGGCCCATCACCTATGTGTCTTGGCTCACCTGCGTGCTGCTGCTGTGGTCCTGCGTGCTCTGGATGATGAGGGAGCGCCGCCGCTACACGCTGATGTCATCGCCGTGGCTGGTTGCCTACGGCAACCTGCTGGTCATCATGCAGTATGTGTACAGCTTCCCCCCCGTACAGGAAGTGCCCGGCCTGTTCCCCAGAAAAGAGGATCCCTGCAGGGAGCTTGCCTCCAAGGTACGACTACTGATATTAATACTACGAATAATACTACAAATAATACTACTAATACTACTACTATTACTAATAATAATAATAATGATACTACTACTACTGTTACTACTAATACTACTAATAACACTAATACTACTAATCATAATGATATTACTAATACTAATGATAATACTACTACTACTAATAATAATAATTATAATAATAATAATAATAATACTACTACTATCTACTAATACTACAAATAATACTGATAACACAACTAATACTACTGATACTACTAAGTATACTGATAATACTACGAATACTACAAATAATAGTACTACTGACCCTACTACTACGAATAATACTACGACTAAAACTAAGCCTAATACTATGACTAATACTACTAATAATACTACTACTAAATACTACTACTGATACTACTAATTATACTGATAATACTACGAATAGTACAAATAATAGTACTACTGATACACTACTACTACGACTAATAATAATACGACTAATGTTACTACTGACACTAATAATAAACCTAATACTATAAATATGAATACTTCATGTTGATCTGATTTGTGTTGCAGTTGTTTTGTCTGTTGACCTTCTGGCTGCTGCTGCGTCAGGCGTTAACTGAGAAGAAAGACAGACAGGCAGACACACAGCTGTCCCACATCACTGTCCACATGCAGGGTAAGACACCTGTCTCACTGCTCACCTGTCTCCTTGCTCACCTGTCGACACTGCTCATCACCTGTCTGTCTGCTCACCTGTCTCCTTGCTCACCTGGTTTACTGTTCTCCTGTCTCACTGCTCACCTGTCTCACACCTGACTGTTGTTGTGTTTTCCTCCAGAGGAGCAGAGTGTAGCTGAGGACCTGCAGGAGCAGAAGAAGAAGGAAGTGTCATATGAGGAGGTGCTGCTCCTGCAGGGAGAAGGAGGAGGAGTAAAGATGGAGGCTCTCGTTGCCGTGATTACCAGGATGTTTGTTAAATACTGGATCTACATCTGCGGAACAATGTTCTTCTTCGTGAGTTTTGAGGGAAAAATGGTCCTCTACAAAGTCATCTACATGGTCATGTTCCTCTGCTGCGTAGCCCTCTACCAGGTAATGCTGCAAGCGCTACAAGTGCTAATACTACTGTATGTACTGCTAGTTCCTCAATTCTGAAATCGTCTCAGCGCAGCTGCAATGTTAGTATAGCCTTAATCAACCAAACTCCATTCAGAAAACAAACATTTTAACAGTTGTTTGCTTGTTGTCTTGCAGATCATGAACTCAGACTTTTTGCAAATCCCCGTCATGACGGAGTTATTTCTGCAATGCGTTGATGCATTTATTATGATTAAATCACAGAACAATCTGTTTATGTTGAGTTCATACCATTGTAGTCAACCAGATAGCCACGCAAATAAATACATGTGATGGCACTTAAACTCAGGACTCATAAGATGTGAATTAATGTACTTATACTTCTCTCCCTCTTTCTACCTGTCTGTCTCTCTATCTCCCGTCTGTATTTCTGTAGTTGAACTACGAGCGTTGGCGTGCCATGCTCAGGGGCTTCTGGGTAGCCGTGGTAGTTTACTCCATGTTGGTACTCATCCTCGTCTACACCTTTCAGTTTCCCTCGTCCCCCCAAACCTGGAGCTACTACACTGGACTCAGCACTCACAGGTACACACAGGTACACACAGGTACACACAGTTACACTAAGGTACACTCAGGTACACTCAGGTACACTCAGGTATACTCAGGTACTCTAAGGTACACTAAGGTACACTCAGGTACACTCAGGTACACTCAGGTACTCTAAGGTACACTCAGGTACACTCAGGTACACTCAGGTACTCTAAGGTACACTCAGGTACACTCAGGTACACTCAGGTAGTCTAAGGTACACTCAGGTACACTCAGGTACACTCGGGCACACTTGGGTACTCTCAGTCTCTCATGTCTCTCGTGTGTCTGCAGGTTGGAGGACGTTGGGTTGGAGAAGTTCTCCGTTCCTGTTCTCTTCACCAGGATCTTCATCCCCGCTGCGTTTCTCTTGGTACTTGTCCCACGTTCCTACAGAACCATCATGTTTATTGTGATTGTGTTTAGGTTCTGACAGGTTGTTGTTGTTGTTGTTGTTCTGCAGGTGTGTATCGTACACCTGCATTACTTCCATGAGCCTTTCCTGCAGCTCACCGACCTGAAGACTGTGGTGGACACGCACAACAGCACCATCACCAGGTAACACACACACCTGTACCTGCTGGTCAGAGAAAGTCATTGAAAATACCGGACCTTCGCTGTCCACCCCGGGTCTGAGGTTTCACAGCGGCCATGTTCTCAATAAGGCCTTATGCGCCCCCCCCCCCCCCCCCACACCGCCCCAGCTGATTAATTTCTTCTTTGAGTCTCTAATGTTTTTTGTTGAGATTCTAAATTTATATTGGGCAACACCTGGACCAACACGTGTTGGCCGGAGCTGATCTACTCTACACAATGCAGCCTGTATCTCTCTCTCTGCAGGTTGGTGCACTCTGACGGCAGCCTGTTTGACCTGTCGTTGGGTGGAGCTCCTCAGCTCCTCCAGGAGGAGGAGACGAAGTGGATAAAAGAGGAGGAGGAGGAGGAGGAGGTGGTGTACCCCTGTGTGTTTGAGAGGGAAACCCTGTCAGACCACATAAAAGGTAAACACTGCACCAGCATAATCACACCTGTGATGAGGTGAGTGTCCTTCTGGTAATACTGTCCTGTCTCACCTCCTCAGTGCTGGTGTCCTGGAGGCTGGTGGTCGACCGTCTCTCTGTGCTGTTCCTGCGCCTCCTACTCTCCCTGCAGCGCCTGCAGCACCTCCTCTGGTGGCTCCTGGAACTGCATATTGTCAAGATCGTGTCCTGCTACATCATCTGGGTCTCTGTGAAGGAGGTGAGACCGGAACCTGTCTGTCTCTCTGCAGGTGTGTGAATAACCTGTCTGTCTCTCTGCAGGTGTGTGATGAACCTGTCTGTCTCTCTGCAGGTGTGTGTGCTGAACCTGCTCTTCGTGCTGTGTGTGGCGGTAGCTCTGCCCTGCAGGCCGTGGCGCCCCCTGCTGTCTGGCGTCTGCACAGTTTGGACCTGCGTGCTGACCGTCTGTAAGATGTTGTACCAGCTCAACGTCGTCCAGCCAATCAGATACTCCTCCAACTGCACCATGGTAACCGTGACAACTACATCATTCCTGTCTGTCGCCTCAGTTCGAAACCCTCGAGGTCACACCTGTCTGTCTCTCTGCAGCCAGGTAACTCCAGCACCGACCTGTCTCGCTCTGCTCTGTACTCTGGTCCAGTTGACCCCGTCCAGTGGGTGGGGCTCCGAAAGACGGACGGAAAACTGTTGGACTACCTGAGGGTGAGAAGTGACATCACAGCACTGATAGCTTAGCCTCATGCTAACCTATCTCTGCAGTATTACCTAATGATTTTAGCGCTGATAACTTAGCATCATGCTAACCTGTCTCTGCAGTATAACCTGATGATGTTAGCGCTGTTAGCCTTCGAGGTGACCGTCTACAGACACCAGGAGCTCTACCGTCTCCGCCGCAACGAAGTCCCGCCCCCTACCAGAACGCTGTTTCATGACATCACCAGCCGTCACCTGGACGATGGCGTGCTGAGCTGTATTAAGTACTTCCTCAACTACTTCTTCTACAAGTTTGGACTGGAGGTGAGACGCACTCTCAGGAGAATAGCAACAAGATTCCTGTTTAACACTTGCATTTAATGGGTTTCTATGGGGACAATTTTGTCTGTATTTAAGATACACACTTTATTACACACGTATTATAGGAGCTGAGGATACACAAATGTATGTAATTTATTCCATATGTATTAACAGCCAAAATGATAAAAAAATGAAAATGAAAAAAACGAACATGTCTCAAGTGATGCACAACGGTTCAAATGTTCCCACACTCCTCCTCAGACCTGCTTTCTGTTGGCCGTGAATGTGATTGGTCAGCGCATGGATCTGTTTGCTGTAGGCCACGCCTTCGCCATCATCAGCGTCCTATCACAGCGCGGTAGGAAGTACATCGCCTCAGTGTGGCCCAAGTACTGCTACTTCCTGTCGGGGCTCTTGTGTTTCCAGTACCTGCTGTGTATCGGGTTTCCTCCAGCCGCCTGCACAGGTACAAACTCACCTGAAGACAAAATGTGGGGATTGTTTACTCCACCATAAAGTTTAGTAAGCAGGTCTTTGTGCTAAACTAGGCTAACAACTTGTTGTATTTTTCTCAGATTATCGCTGGAGAAATCCGTCCTCCAACATGGACTCCAACGTGGTGAAGTGGCTCTTCCTCCCCGATCACCTGGCACCCCCAAACCCAGTCTTCCTCCTCTGTAAGACCATCATCATCGTCGTTTAGCTTGAAGAGTTAAAGACAAGCTGTGTCTCCATCAACATCAATGAAGCATCAAAATGTTGTATTTTATATATAATTCTCTAACCTGTGTTTGCTGATCCTCAGATGACTTCCTGCTCCTACTCGGGGCGTCTCTGCAGCTGCAGGTGTTTGAGGAGGAGCTTCAGCCATCAGTTCAGATCCTTGCAGGTGAAAACTGTGAGCTGGACGAGGATGACGGACAGGTCTCTGATCCAATCAGGCGCCTCCGTCTCAACACCGGACCTGACTTCATGCTGTGCAGGTAAACTCCGAAAACTGTTTACCTGTCGGTCTGTCTGTCATTTTACCTGTCTGTGTGTCTGTCTGTCTACCTACCTGTCTGTCTGTTTACCTGTCGGTCTGTTTGTTTACCTGTCTCTCTGTGTGCAGATCATACTTGGACATGATGAAGCTCATCATCTTCAGCTACATGTTTTGGTTCGTCCTCACCATCATCTTCATCACTGGGACGACCAGGTAAGCCGCAGCCACCTGAAATAAAGAGTCTCATGTTCAGTTTAACAGATACTTCGGTTCCAAGTCGATGCCAATATTCTGAAAACGTGTCTATAGTCCATGTTGATATCTGCAGCAGAGCTAGCTAACGTTAGCTGTTAGCAGCCAGAGGTTCCATAGAGTTAAATTATGATGCGTACGGGCTCTATTCAGTATAAATTAGTTTAGTTGAAGGTAAATTATAACGTTATCATGATGTGTTCAAGTGTAATCTTGTAAAATGTCGTTTTTTGTGAGAAACTTGAATAAATCCAGTTGTTTAAAGATGTTTTCACAGCAATACAAAATAGATATTAGGTGAATTATGAGCTGTTTAACTTCCTGACAGAAACCAGTCTGAAGTAATAAAGGATGTTGGAGTACATGGAGTTATTGTTTGTTTTTACCACAGTATAGAATTTATGTCAAGAATAGAGTCATTTCACTGATATTGGTATCGACTACGAGTCATGACATTTGGTTTCAGACGTTTTTTGGATAAACATCTTCGCTCACATGAAGATTTGAGATTTTAATCCCACGTTTGTATTAATCCCACAACCTGGGATTGAACCTGAATTTGTAAGAACTAAAAAACCTGAATAACGCTTCACCACTTAGTTCTCTTAGGACACGTAGCCTTGTGTAATCTGGGGAGCGTTTCCCCACTTCATGGTGATGTGTTTGTACTTCCTGTTCCAGGATCAGTATCTTCTGTATGGGTTACCTGGTGGCGTGTTTCTACTTCCTGTTGGTGGGCGGCGACCTGCTACTGAAACCAGTGAAATCCATCCTTCTGTACTGGGACTGTCTGATCGGCTACAACGTGTTTGTCATCACCATGAAGAACATCCTGTCGGTGAGAGGCTGATGTTTACTGAAGTACTGAGTCACATGGTCAGAGACTTAAATGTCTGTCTCCACCTGTCTGTCTGTGTTCAGATCCTGGCCTGTGGGTTCATTAAGTCGTTGGTGTTGAATCACTGTTGGCTCATCCAGCTCTTCAGTCTAGCCTGCACCATCAAAGGATACACCAAACGTAAGAAACCTGTCTGTCTTTCTGTCTGTCTGTCTGTCCCCACCCAAATCTGGAAAAACAAACAGAGAGACGTATCAGAACATGTGGACGGGGCTTCTTTTTCAACATGGCATTACATGGCCAAACATTTGAGGCATTAACAGTGCTTCATGTTTCACAAGCTTGGTTTGTTGTGATGGACGGACCTCATTTGCATCAAGTTGAGGATTCAGATACGTATCTGTGGACGCGTCTCCTGCTCTCCATAGAAAAACAGACAGTGAACACGAAGCTAATAACTGTCTAACCTCAGAGTCCGTCTCCGTATGTTGTTGTTGTTGTTGTTTACGTAGCGGAGCAAAACAGTAAACAGTGCGAGTTGCCAAGCGACGAGGCGGGGATCATCTGGGACGGCGTGTGTTTCTGTTTCCTGTTGCTGCAGCGCAGAGTCTTCAGGAGCCACTACTTCCTGTATGTGGTCCTGGACCTTCAAAACACACAACTACTGGCTTCCAGGTACACACACACATTACCACACACACACACACACACTCACACACACACATTACCACACACACACACAACAGTAATTTGTGTGTGTTGCAGGGGGGCGGAGCTCTTTGAGGCGTCCACAGTGAAAGCTGTGAGAGCGAGACTGGAAGTGGAGAAGACGTCCATGGACCTGTTGAAAAGACAGTGAGACAGACACTTCATTAATTCACTAATTATTATTCAGTTGGCCTTTATGCACCGGTCTTTTTTATATTGTGCGATTCATACTCATGTCAATAAAACATTTCAAAGTGTTGTTTTTGTCATGAGTTACTCCTTTCTTATCTTAATCTTACCTTTCACAATAAAAGTCCTATATATAGTCCATATATAACTGTTCACCACTCAGAGCATTTTGCTAGCAGGAGACTGAGTAAACAAAGAACGATGTTGAATCTGTTTAACCTTGTATTCAACATGTTTTGACACTGTCGCAGATTCATATGTGAAGCGTTTTAACACAAAATAAAGTTGGTGTAAAAGCCTTTAGTCACTGACCTGGTGTTTGAAAGTCACGGTGCCGGTCTCACCTGTGACCCAATTCCTGTCTGTTTCCTTCAGGATGGAGAGGATTAAATCCAGACAGCAGAAATTCCGCAGAGGAAAAGAGAAAATGTTGAGTTTGACCCAAGACAGCTTCCATACCGACGGTGTGTAAACAAATGCCTGTTGTCATGGTAACACACACCTGTCAATCACAGAGTGACTCAACCTGTGTTTCTGTCTGCAGTTCCGGAGAACAGGAAGGGGCGGAAGAAGTGGTGGAGACCCTGGGTGAACCACGCCTCCAGTGAGTCACATGACCTCTGACCTTATCATATACTCCTGAAATATAACTAGACTGTTTTACTCCAATCAACCTTAACCAACTAACTTCAACAATCTCATCGTCTAAGCCATCAACCTGTCTTTTAGACCCGATTCCAACTAAACTGTTTAAAGAAGTTTTACCCTTAATTAACACTTCGTTATTAAATATGATCAACCTGTCTCTATTATCTGGCTACGTACCACAATCCTTTAAAGTAGCTGTAATAAAACCACTTCTTAAAAAGCCTGGTCTTGATCCAGAGGTTTTAGCCAACTATAGGCCCTAAACGCCTCCGAAGCGCATTTTCTAATAACATAGAAGCTCTAGATGGCATTAATTTGGCCTCCAGCACCACCGTAAGGAATCTTGGCGTTATCTTTGATCAGGATCTGTCTTTTAACTCCCACATAAAACAAATCTCAAGGACTGCCTTCTTTCATCTACGTAACATTGCAAAAATAAGACAAATCCTCAAAATGATGCAGAAAAACTAGTCTATGCATTTGTTACTTCAAAGCTGGTTTACTGCAACTCATTGCTATGAGGTTGTCCCAAAAAGTTGCGAATGCGGCATGTGTATTGACAAAAACAAGGAAACGGGGTCATATTACTCCTGTATTAGCTGCTCTGCACTGGCACCGGTAAAATACAGAATATAATTCAAAATCCTTCTCCTCACTTACAAAGCAATTAATGGTCAGGCTCCAGCATATCTTAAAGATCTCATAGTACCTTATAAACCAACTAGAGCATTGCGCTCCAAGACTGCAGGGTTACTTGTGGTTCCTAGAGTCTCTAAGAGTATAATGGGAGCCAGAGCCTTCAGCTATCAAGCTCCTCTCCAGTGGAACCAGCTTCCATTTTGTGTTCGGGAGGCAGACACCCTCTCCACATTTAAGATAGGCTAAAGACTTTCCTTTTTGATAAAGCTTATAGTTAGGGCTGGCTCAGGTTTGCCTTGGATCAGCCCCTAGTTATGCTGCTATAGACTTAGACTGCCGGGGGACACCTCCCTGCTCTCCTCCTTCTCTTCCTCTCTCCTCCCCTTCCTTTCTCTTCTTCTCCCTCTCTATCTGTATACATTTATGTAAATGTATGTTACTGACACAGCATTCAGGGCATCATCCCCGGAGTTTCTGTGTCAATCATGTGGCAGGTTACTGATAAAATTCATAAATAAACTTCAGGATCAGGAATCGTGGCTGCGCCTGCTGCTCCTGCTGCGCCTGCTGCGCCTGCTGCGCCTGCTGCGCCTGCTGCGCCTGCTGCGCCTGCTGCGCCTGCTGCGCCTGCTGCGCCTGCTGCCCCTGCTGCCCTGGTCCTGCTGGACACCGGGAAGCCTTTTTGACATTATCCTGGATTCATCCAAACTTTCTCTTTTTCAACACAACATAATTTCTGTCAAATGTTGTATTTGTACTATGTTGTTTATCCTGTACACACGACATCTATTGCACGTCTGTCCATCCTGGGAGAGGGATCCCTCCTCAGTTGCTCTCCCTGAGGTTTCTTCCATGTTTCCCCCCTTTAATTATGGGGTCTATGCGATGCGAGGGTCTAAGGACAGGGGTTGTCGTATGCTGTACAGTCTGTAAAGCACATTGAGACAAATGTATAATTTGTGATATTGGGCTATATAAATACATTTTATTTTATTTTATTTAATGATCATGTTATTACCTCTCAGGGCATGCTGTAACTCTCTGTCTCTCTGCCTGTTTGTCTGCAGTGGTGAGGAGCGGGGACTACTACCTGTTTGAGACAGACAGTGAGGAGGAGGAGGAGGAGGAGGAGGAGAAGAAGGAGGAAGAGGAGAAGAAGGAGGAGCAGCTACCTGAGAAATCAGCCTTCCAGGTGAGAGTCTCATAAACATGTAATCCTGCCGGATCAGTTGTGTTTACTACTGCAGTATGTAGCCAAAATAAACAGATTTAGCTGTGATTAAATCACAATAAAGGGATCAAAAGGTTGCAGTAAAAATATTTGTAAAAAGTCTGAATTCATGCTTTGTCAGGTCTGTCCGCATGACTTTTAAAATGCTTGTTTTCTCAATGAAGTTTTGTTCATCAGGGCTCTGCTAACATTGTAGCTGCTCCAGGCTTTAGCCCGGAACTTGCTAGCTGACAGTTTCTGAGTAAATTTAACTAGGAAATAACAACAAGTAAAACTCATTAATTGATGAACTGTCTGTATTTCTCAGTTTGTCTATCACGCCTGGATAACAGACTCCAGAACAGCAATGAGAGCTCGCAACAACCAAAAGAAACTCTGGAAGAAGAGTTCCTCTGAACAAAGGAGCAGGAATGAGGCGGAAGGAGGTCAGGAGAAGTAGAACGTTTTTCAAATTTCAAGTCAATGTCATAACAAAACAATACATTTTGTGTAATAGAAAAATAGAAAGAGTTCAAACACAGAGTCAGACAGATTTAAACATTGATCTTGCAGAGGATTAATGGCTTTGTACTTCACCAGTCAGTCCAGCTTTACTTGACTCCAGATGTTGATGAATATAGTATTTCACCACAGTCCTCGTTAGCGACATGATCAAAACCCAACATGCACATTCAGACAGGAAGTCATTCAAATAGTGAGTCCAGTGTTATCCAGACATAGTAAATGTAGAGTTGTGCGTCATCTGGAAATGGCTGTAGCCTCAACCAGACAGCTAACTTTGACTCCTCCACTTCTCCTGCAGCTGGAGTTATAGAAGTGACAGAAGAGACGGAGGTGGAAGGAGAAGAGGAGGAGAAAGAGGAGGGAACAGGTAGGAGGTCATTATAATAATCGAGTGAAATTTGTATTGTGGGATGCTGTCGGTTTGTGTGTCTGAACTCAACCAAAGATCCTTTGTGAGGGAAGAAGTTTCACTTTACTGCACCACTGTACAATCAGTGTTGTTGTAGTTCTAACATTGTTGTAGTTCTAAAATTGAGTCACATTGGGAGAACTCTTCTCTTCCCAGGGTCCTAAGTTCCCAAGGTTTTCCTGGAGTTTACTTTCCATATTCTCCAGAAAAATCAGCTCTACTGTAATAGCTGATAAAAGAAACTGATACATGTTTTAATTTGAACAAAGTAAAACAACGATTACCTTCACCATGTCTTTGAAAACGTGGCGACTGTCATCAGGTGGCGTTGTGTATTTCAGACACGGTGTTGCGCCGGTTCTCCTACACATTACGGTTCTGTTGGGTTCTGCTGTCTGCTCTGCTGGACTCTCTGACTGCCTGGCTCAGCGGTCTGTGTCAGGAACACATTGACATCTCCACCGTCCTCCGCATCGAGCGCTGCATGCTAACGCAGCAGGCCAAGCAGGTACACACTCAGGACTACAGAAGTGTTGGAACAACACAGATGGAGGAGTTTATCACAACTGTATCTGTGGTGTTGACTTGTTTTTTCTTTTTGTTTATTCAGGGTAATGTTCCAACCAGAGAGGCCATCCACGTTTTCTACCAAGAACAGATGATGGCCTCCAGAGAGTCAGGCCTGAACTACAGTACCCATGAGGCCGAGGGGCAGACCTCAGCAGAGAGAGGACGGATGAAAGAAGAAGAACCAGTGAGTCCTCCTGATACCGATGAAGAAGAAGCAGGAGGTCAAATAGCAGATGAGGAACTACAGAATAAACCAAGAGGAGATTCACTTCAACCCAAACCAATACCAGGAGGAGATCCACTTGAAGCAAAACCAAGACCAATAACAGGAGCAGGTGGTCTTGATGGACCAGAACAAGGTTCAGGTGAAGGAGTTTCAGAAAAGAATCCTTTCTCAGGAGTTGAACCAGAGACAGCAACAACAGAAGGTGACCCAGCAATGGAGGTTGGATGTGAAGATTACCCAGAATGGCTGGTGACTAAAACCAGCCAGTCATGGCGACACAAACTGTCTAGGATGGAGAGAGTTCAATCTTCGTCCTCCTCAACATCTTCAGAGGGAGAAAGGATGAGCCGGGCTCACAGGTCGGTCCTCCTGGAGAAACAGAAACATGATGAAGTTCATCTTCTTCCAATAAATGGTTTTCACTTTGAGGAACAATTCACCCCATAAATGATCATCTGTATATCAGTAATTCACCCCGTGTTACCTTGAACTCTTGTTTTTCTCTTTTGCCTCCACTGTGAACAAAGAATCAAAAAACAGAAAAGTCTTGATGAAGTAAATGGGGGCCACGTTTAACAACAGTACAACTATCTGAAAACATATTTTTTTTAAAGTCTCACCCAGACTCACCAAGTCTCCTTTATCGAAATACTAAAGCATTTACTTTAATTCTTTAAGACTTTTCTCAGTTTTGTGATTCTCCGTTGGAGGCCGGAGAGAAAAACAAAGTTTTCTTCAAGAGTTCAAGGTAACATGGGGTGAGTAACTGATATACAGATAATCATTTTGGGGTGAAGTTTTCCTTTAATTATTTCTCTCTGTCTGAACAGTGGTGAAGAATCGAAGCCAACCGGCGCCTCGTCCCCCGCCTCCCCATCATCCCTCGTCCTTCCCCCCTCCTACAGCCTCGCTTTGGGCCTGAACCTGCAGGAGGAGGCGGGGGAGGATTTCAGGGGCAGGCTGCTGGTTCAGACTCCGGGAGAGAGGAGTGACTTCCTGTCTGACTCGGCCTCCACTTCCTGTCCACCGGCGTCTCGCACTCAGGAGCTGACAGCCAGTGAGCTTCTGAGGAGCAGGTGAGTCACAGAAAGTGATTCATTTTAATTAAGTTTTAGTCTTAAAACTCACTTACTTAAAACTGAAGTTGGTTTGATTTTATGACAGCATTTAAGGGGCATTTTAAGTAAAAAACTAAAATAAATACGGACCTTGGGGAGTGGGGAAATACTCAAAGTAAAATCACTACATACACCAAACTTTCCACTTTCATTCCTCTCTATATTCTGAAGCTTTGTACAGAGGGCTTTGTTCACATGTCACTCACAGCTCATGTTATACACGCTACACTAACTACATGCAGGAGATGCACTAAGTTCTGTGTGTTGACATGATTTAGTGATTTATGGAGTGATACAAAGAGAGATCCAGAATCCCCTCTGTACAAACCTTTGACACTGCTTCATCCAGAGTTCACTTTATATCTGGACATGTAGCAGATCAGCACAAAAAAAATTATATTGTGTTAATATCAGCAATGAACTGGAGAAGTTTCAGCTCATATCTGTTAAATATTAAAATATTAAAATATTAAAGTTTTACCCTATTCACCTGTAGTCCCCTTAGTCATGAAATAAAAGGACGTCAACAAATACTAAATATGAGCGCAGGTCACAGCTGCTTCACTTTCTGTGTTTCAGGACTTTCTATGACGAGGAGCTGGAGGCATCGGACAGTTTCTACGGGAACCAGCACCAGCTGCTCCAGTTGTGCTACGCCCTGTACAACATCCTGGCAGCCAGGTAAGCTCTGAACCGCAAGTAACTCCACAGGTAACTCCACAGGTAACTCTCTGGTGGCTAAAAGACAGTCCTTGTGCAGATCGGAGACGGTGTGTTACCTGGTCATCGTGTTGAACCACATGGTGTCCGCCAGCTGTCTGACGTTGGTACTTCCTGTTTTGGTGTTCCTGTGGGCGACGCTGTCCGTCCCTCGGCCCAGTAAGATCTTCTGGATGACAGCCATCCTCTACACCGAGGTTCACTCTTTGTTTAAACTTTATTATTTATCCGTCCACAGATCGGTGTTTAACATCCTGTCTGTCCTCAGGTCACCATCGTCATCAAGTATTTCTTCCAGTTCGGTTTCTTTCCATTCAATCAGAAGCTGGAGGTGGACCGCCCCAAACCCTTCCACCCCCCCAACATCCTGGGGGTGGAGAAGAAGGAAGGCTACGTCCTGTACGACCTGCTGCAGCTGCTCGCTTTGTTCTACCACCGAGCCATTCTCAAGGTAAAAAACTGTAAAATATCGAACCACTGAGCCATAGTCAAGGTAAAAAACTTGTAAATTATTACGGTATTAG
Source organism: Cottoperca gobio (assembly GCF_900634415.1). Classification (NCBI taxonomy): domain Eukaryota; kingdom Metazoa; phylum Chordata; class Actinopteri; order Perciformes; family Bovichtidae; genus Cottoperca; species Cottoperca gobio. The sequence continues at coordinate 53,816 of NW_021167070.1, forward strand.
CTACGACTTACTCCATCTTTCTCCTCCTTCTCAGTGCCATGGACTGTGGGACCAGACTGTTTCCACGGAGACCGACGCTCTCCATCACCGTGACAACCAGGCCGACTCTGGTGCTACCTCCATCGATCCGAACGACGCCGCCAGTGTGCTGCGGCGACGAGGCAGGAGACGGACACGCTCCAGCTCCACCCAGCTGCGCTCTCCTGCAGGTAGAATGTAACACACCTCAACACAACAACAAACGTATATAAAGAAGAAATAATAGTGCCCGTGGATGGAGCCCTGTGGGACACACTGATCTAAACTAACGATAAAGCTCTCAAGTTACCGATCGATCTATGTTCCAACCAATAAGTTTCCTTAGAGACTACTGGAAGAACCTCGGAGGAGATCCGCGACTCCTTCGTGTTGAAAGGAGTTAGGGGAATCTGCCACTAAGTCCTGAACCTGGTATATGGTACAAATACATGTATTAAGGTATAAATACAGGTGATGTTTTCCTTGTTTTCAGGCAGTGTGAGCTCAAGAATGCAGCGGCCCGGAAGGTTGGATTTGCTGCTGGAGAAACTCAGAGAACTTTCAATCAGAGCCAAGAAGCACTCCATTAGCAGGTACGCTAACACTGAAGCTAACCCTTCACACAATTTAACAAACCCAGTATATAAATGATAACAAGAAAGAGTACTTACTGTGAAGTAAAAACCTTCTGAAAACACTGCATGATTTATACCTAACTATTGATAAGAAATGGGATCTAAAAGTGTTTTTATTAATTGTTAGTGTTTTTGTCTATCAGCCCAGGAACTGCAGATCGAAATTGTCTTTAAATCTCTGAGATTAATTTATATTTTCTCACTTATTTGATCAATTTGTTCAAGAGTTAAGTGGCGTCATTCGATTTTTTTACTGCAGGAAATAATCTAACATCAAATTAACATTTAAAATGCTATTGTTTTATTTTGAGGACTTTTGAGGATTAGAGATTGTATAAATGTGAACTGGATTCTCCTAATTTCACCTGTGTTAAATATCTGGTGTCGGGTGCCCCCGGTATCTCACCAGGTAGAGCAGACGACTCATGTACTATCTATAAAGGCACAAAAGTCCCAAGTAAAAAACATGCAGAGTTGTCTACGACTTTCTTGCTAGATATGACCACTTATATGACGACTTTTAAGGCATTTTTAAAACGCCTAGAACCAAATCTACAAGTGTCATCCAGCTTCAGCTACTTTGCATTGATAATAGTTTGCTCTGCTATGAATCACTTTGTATATGTGAGGTTTAATTGCTTTTGTTCTCTGAAACTCTCCTTCAGGTGTCTGTCTCTCTACCAGCCGGTCCTTCACTTCTTCAAAGCTCTCGTCCAACCGGAATACAGCGCTGTCACCGATGTTTACGTCCTCATGTTCCTTGCTGACACCGTCGACTTCATCATCATCGTGTTTGGCTATTGGGCCTTCGGCGTAAAGTTTTATTTACTGACCGCATCACGTTTTACTGTGAAACTTTATTTACCTCAACAGAGTCTGTTATATTGTTTTATTTTGTGTTTTTCTCAGAAACACTCTGCAGCGGCCGACATCACGTCCTCCCTCTCAGAAGACCAAGTTCCTGAAGCTTTCCTGGTGATGGTTCTGATCCAGTTTGGTACGTGTACCTGTCTCTGTCTGTGTAACTGTCTGTCCATTTACCTGTCCGTCTGTCTGTGTACCTGTCTGTCTGTCTGTTTATCTGTCTGTCTGTTTACCTGTTTGTCTGTTTACCTGTCGGCAGGTACCATGGTGATAGACAGGGCTCTGTACTTAAGGAAGACAGTTTTGGGGAAGTTGGTCTTCCAGGTGATTTTGGTTTTTGGGATTCACTTCTGGATGTTCTTCATCCTGCCGACGGTCACTGAGAGGTAACTCACCTTTACCTGCTGCCTCGTTAACATGATGAATCTGCCTCGTTAACATATTCTCTCTATCTCTCTAGGCGGTTTAACCAGAACCTGGTGGCTCAGCTCTGGTATTTTGTAAAGTGTGTGTACTTCGGTCTGTCGGCCTATCAGATTCGTTCTGGTTACCCGACACGAGTTCTGGGAAACTTCCTGACGAAGAGCTACAACTACCTCAACCTTTTCCTGTTCCAGGGGTGAGTCCAACTGTTAGCTTAGCTTAGCACTAAGACTGAAAGTCAGGGGAAACTGTTAGCATAGCTCCATGAAAATGGAAAAATACACTGCAAGCCTTCACATGTTGTAACAACTTCACACCAGACTCTATACTTTAAGGCGCCCCAGTAGCTCATTGGGTAGAGAGGGGGCCCATACGCTAAGGTTGAGTTTTTTGCTGCATTTCATCCCCTCTCACCCCTTTCATGATGTAATGCTGTACTGACAAACAAAGCCCAAATTCTTTTCTTAAAAAAACAAAAACATTCTGATGGTCCCAGACATTATTTGTTGACATATTTTACCCCATCTGCCTGTCTGCTCCTTGCATGTCTTTATACCTGTCTCTCTACCTGTCTGTCTCTCTGTCTGCTGTAGTTTCCGTCTGGTTCCCTTCCTGACAGAGCTCAGGGCGGTGATGGACTGGGTGTGGACAGACACGACTCTGTCTTTGTCCTCCTGGATCTGTGTGGAGGACGTTTACGCCCACTGCTTTGTCTTAAAGTGCTGGAGGGAGTCTGAGAAGGTCCGTCCGTGTGTTTGTACCTAACCTCAGAAATAAAGAATGATTCTTAAAGAGAAAATAAGAGAAAATACATTTTGTAGATTTTTCTCTGAGAAATAAAGGAATATCTTTCATGTGTATGTATTAATGTATTTATGTGAGTGTTTTGTGTGTATTTGTAAACAGAGGTACCCTCAGCCTCGCGGGCAGAAGAAGAAGCGTGTGGTGAAGTACGGGATGGGCGGTCTGATCGTTCTGCTGCTGATCTGCATCGTCTGGTTTCCGCTGCTCTTCATGTCGCTCATCAAGTCTGTCGCCGGCGTTGTCAACCGCCCGCTAGACGTGTCTCTGACCATCACACTGGGGGGCTTCCAGGTAAACTCACCTCTACCTGCACACCTGTAGTTCTTCAGGAGGAAACGTTTTATTTTGAAGGTTTCAAGAAACAGCAAACGTTATTTGCTGTGTGACGAATAGGAGCAGCAGGGAGGCGGAGCTATCTGAGGACAGTTTCAGTTTTACACAAGTGTTGATCACTGAGGATCAATAACTGGAGGGATATGTCAGTTTCTGGAAGACCTGGAAGTGTTTGATGATGGGACGTTGCTGCTGAATCCCCCCCCCCGCAGCAGTGACCCACCGTGTTTTAATGGAGAGAGTCATAGCGAGTGGAGGCGGTGGAGGCGGTGTCCACCATGCGACGGGCTACTTTTGTGTCTTTACTATGCAAAACTTGTACCTGTACCCGCTCACCTGTAGACACTCACCTGTACACACACACCTGTAGACACTCACCTGTACACACACACCTGTACCTCAGTGTTAGCAGTAGTATAACCTGCCGTTGTTGTTGCCAGCCAATCTTCACGATGAGTGCGCAGCAGAATCAGCTCAAGGATCTGATTGCGGACGACTTTGGCTCCTTCAGCAGCTCCTACAGCTACACACCTGTAAGTTATCTCACACACCGACTGCAGTGTTGCTGCTACAGCTCATATTCCAGTAACTGTGGCCTGTAGATACCGTCGGTACTTTCTTCCTGCAGTGGTCAAACTGTACAATCACCACGGCCCCTGGTAGACCACCACACCAAGAACAGACTATTCCTCCACCGTTGTGCAATTATCACTGTCATGTGCAATATTCACTTTTACAACTTTTTATCAACCACTTTGTACTTATATTATTTGTATTCTATTTCATTATTGTGTACTCGCCACTTTACTTCATATTCCCAGAGTGCCTTGCAGTTCCTGGAGGCTTATGGTCATGAGGACGTGACGGTGGCGGAGCTGCAGGGCAGCAGTAACTCTCTGTGGACCATCAGTCCTCCCAGCAGGCAGTACCTGAGCGAGGTGCTCAACTTGGACCACTTCCCCCTGACTGTGTCCTGGACTGTCCAGAGGTCAGCTTTAACTAATACTTATAAAGTTATATAGTAGTGTGGCGAAAGATATCGTAAAAGAAGTCAAAAAGTGCTCCGTGAGCTGAGCGCTGCACTGTGAGCTGGCGGCAGCCGTTCGATTAACTGCAGTTTTCTGTGTTTGCTTCATTTCTCAGACGTTTGGTATCAAAGTTGTTGTTTTTCAACAGAAACTTGAGTCTGGGAGCGAAGGCGGAGCTTGCCTCAGGAAAACATGTGACCTACCTAGACGATCAGACTCGCCTGGAGCTGATCCAGCTGCTGAACGGGACGAGGTCACTTCCTGTGTGAGTACAAGGGGGTGGAGGCTAAGTGTGCAGGTGTGATGTTTGTTACAGGTAGAAATGTGTTACCTGTGTTTTGTGTGTGTGTTTGTTTTCAGGGTCATACAGGAAGTGTTTCCATGTTTCATTCGAGCTCCAAGCGACTCCAACGCCAAACCCATCGAACAGCTTTACACAGGTTTTATATTCACTCACATTCATCAGTAAGAGCAAGCTGTTCATTACTAATGTGAGAAAAGCTACATTATAAAACATCATAAAGGATAATAAACGATCATAAAGGATTATAAATTGTTATAAAGGATTATAAAAAATTAAAAAGGATTATAAATTATCATAAAGGATTATAAATTATTATAGAGGATTATAAATTATTATAAAGGATTATAAATTATTATAAAGGATTATAAATTGTTATAAAGGATTATAAAACATTAAAAAGGATTTAAAATGATCATAAGGATTATAAATTATTATAAAGGATTATAAATTATTATAAAGGATTATAAATTGTTATAAAGGATTATAAAAAAGTCAAAAGGATTTAAAATGATCATAAGGATTATAAATTATTATAAAGGATTATAAATTATTATAAAAGATTATACATTGTTATAAAGGATTATAAAAAAGTCAAAAGGATTTAAAATGATTATAAAGGATTATAAATTATAAAGGATTATAAAACATCATAAAAGAATTATAAATGATCATAAAGCATTATAAAACATTATAAAGGATTTTAAATTATTATGAAAGGACTTAAAATTATTAGTAAAGGAATATAAAATATTATAAAGTAATATAAATTATTATAAAGGATTATAAAATATTATAATGGATTATAAAGGATTATAAAACATTATAAAGGATTTTAAATTATTATAAAGGATTATAAAACATTATAAAGGATTTTAAATTATTATAAAAGGACTTAAAATTATTATAAAAGGAATATAAAATATTATAAAGTAATATAAATTATTATAAAGGATTATAAAATATTATAATGGATTATAAAGGATTATAAAACATTCTAAAGGATTTAAAATGATTATAAAGGATTATAAAACACTATAAAGGATTTTAAATTATTATAAAAGGACTTAAAATTATTATAAAATTATTATAAAACATTATAAAGGATTTTAAATGATTATGAAAGGACTTAAAATTATTAGTAAAGGAATATAAAATATTATAAAGTAATATCAATTATTATAAAGGATTATAAAATATTATAATGGATTATAAAGGATTATAAAACATTATAAAGGATTTTAAATTATTATAAAAGGACTTAAAATTATTATAAAAAGATTCTAAAACATTATAAAGTAATATAAATTATTATAAAGGATTATAAAACATTATAAAAGGACTTCAAATTATTATAAAGGAATTCAAATTATTGTAAAGGGTTTTAAATTATTATGAAACTGCTTTCCTCTCTGCTCCAATCAGACGACCACTACAAGGACATCCTGCTGGCCCTGGAGCGTTCGACCAATCAGAGCCGAGAGATCCAGGAGTGGTGGATCGTCGACCAACCGGCTGTCAGCGTGGTGCCCGTGCGGCGCGGGGCTTCGCTGAGTGACAGGAGGGAGGCGGGGCTTCAGCTGTTTGTGTTCAGTGATAAAGTCAGTCCTCCGAGTCTGGGCTTCCTGGCTGGATATGGGTACACGCCCCCTTCAAATACTGCAGTACATGTTAATACTGCACTCAGTGAGTATTATTACAGCAATACTCTCCTCCCGCAGCATCATCGGTCTGTACGCGTCGGTGGTTCTGGTGATCGGTAAGTTTGTGCGCGAGTTCTTCAGCGGGATCAGTCACTCCATCATGTTCGAGGAACTGCCGTGTGTCGACCGCATCCTCAAACTCTGCACCGACGTATTCCTGGTACAAGCTTCAGAAAAACTTTATTAATACAAAAATACGATTAATGTGAGAACCTGATGGGTGGCTATGCTGTGCTCTGATTGGCTCTTTTTGCTACAGGTGAGAGAGACAGGTGAGCTGGAGTTGGAGGAGGAGCTTTACGCCAAACTGATCTTCCTGTATCGATCCCCGGAGACTCTGATCAAGTGGACGCGACGCTGATCAATACAGAACTGATCATAAACTGTAGTTCTTCAGGACGAAACGTTTTATTTTGAAGGTTTCAAGACACACCAAATGTTATTTGCTGTGTGACCAATAGGAGCAGCAGGGAGGCGAACTATCTGAGGACAGCTTTACACAAGTATTGATCACTGAGGATCAATAACTGCCGGGATATGTCAGTTCCTGGAAAACCAGGAAGTGTTTGATGATGGGACCCCCCCCCCCCCCCCCCGCAGTGACCGACCGTGTTTTAATGCAGAGAGTCATAGCGAGGGGAGGCGGTGTCCACCGTGGGATGGGCTACTTTTGTGTCTTTACTATGCAAAACCTTTACATTTGCAAACAAAACTTTTGGATTTGCATTAAAACTTTTTTCATTACAAATGTATTTTACTTGCAATTAAAAAATAAATAAATTGATTGCAGTGTGGAAAGGTTTGCTCTTAAACCTTCTGGTTTCATAATAAAGACACAGCATAACCCCGCACCATGAGACCTTATTTCATGAAAAAAAAACAATCTGATTTGAATTGTGCCATGAATTACACATGTGATGTTTGAACATTTAAAAGTAAATTTGTGTGTGTAGATTTCTCCTAAACTCACCAACAGTTACATTACATAATGCCTCAATCACATATTTAAATATCACATGTCAGAAAACTTGTAATATAAAAAGTAATTGTGTTAATTTGAGTAATGAAAGTGCTGATATCTATTACTAAGTCTGTTAGTTTTCTAATCATCATCATAACCTCGGCTGCAGTACTATAGTGTACGTTTAGACCTGACGTCGCTTTCTCGCTGTGTAATATTCACGTTCTGTGTGAACGTATTCATGACAAAAAGTTCAGAAAATACATATATATATATATATATATATATATATAGTTGTATGTGTGTGTGTATATATATGTATATATATATATATGTATATACATATATATGTATGTATATATATATATATATATATATATATATACATATACATATATGTACAATTAAAACAGGACCTCTCCGTTGAGTAAGCTAAAGCATAGTGAGCCCAGTGAGTGGAAATATGTGAAACATCTTACAGTCTCAAGCTGACACTGGAGTAAATATAACTTTAAGATCAAATGTAGAGTAATCGTGTTGTTGTTTGAAGGTTTTATATTTCTGTTTTCTGATTGATAGTAACTGTAAACTCTGTGTCTTCTGTGAAACAAAAAGTATGTGAAAATAAAGGACATTTGTAATGTGCTTTATTTAGATTTACTGATCAGCCGAACAAAGCAGAAGCATTAAACTGTTTTAGTCTTCAGCTGGTTGGACGTTGTGCTTTAAGAAAATCAGTCTGATGGTTAATCGCTGTGAACCACAACAACAACAGCCTCGTTTAAACCTCAGAGTATAATTAGTTTCATGCTGATGGAAATGGCCAAACATTTATATTGGAGTGATTCATGAGCATTTCGGGGTCACAGTTTATTAATTTGAGGGTACAAATGATAAACTCAAACCCTTTAACACTATATTACAAGATTATCTGCCTCTCCACATTTTAATGTACATTTCTATGCAGATGATGTTCTTCTCTACAGTCCAAAACTTCCACTTGTGTGCTTTTATTAATGTTGAAGTAAAAATTGTGCCAACAGTGGGTGATAAAACTATTTTGCTCTGACATCCAGCAGCTTTTTCTTTTTTATGAACACACATTTAACAACAGTGAGTCCCAAACTTTTCTCTGGATATGAACTGCCAAGTGGTAACCACCACTTTATGACATAAAACATCACTTGTAGGGCTATAAAGTTGGTCCGCTGTATGAGCTTAAACCGGTTTATTTTATGCAAACAGGCTAAACCGGCATTTAGCAATATGACACGTTCTGGCAAATTTAAAAATAAGTGACCTGTGCCAACGGCGTCACAGCAATAAATCCAACATGCATTGCATTATTGATAAGCAACATGATTTAAATAATATTATGTTTGTTTATTAACGGACTAACAACGGTACATTTCAGTAGACAGGTTAGTTTACTAGAAAGTTTGTGACGAGAAATGGCATTTCCAGAGACGGAGCGTCACGTTGACCGCTCTTCATTTGCATAAAATTGAGATCTAATTTACTTTATGCAAATCAGGGGCAGCCAACGCTCCTAAAAAAAACGATACAGCACCAAGTGTTTTCAGAAACACATTACGTTGAACTATTCTCGTTACATAAGAAAGTTTACAAACAAGCCGCCATGTTGGATTGGTTTAAAATCAGCAGCCGAGTGAAAGCGTTCATCCAAACAGATGCCTGGTGGCACGCACATCAAGCGTCCAAAACACCCCTGTGGACATGTACAATTAGTCTTAAAGAAAACTAAAACTGTGGCAATATGAAACCTTGTGGTAAACCTCGGTATACGGGTCCGGACAGTTTACTCTGGGACAACATATGATGATTCAGTATAAAAACATTCCCACGTGTCTTTGTATTAAGCAGTCAGTTAACTTAATGTTGTGCTGTCATTCATTCATCTGGAAGACTCCATATTGCTACAACATTTAATCCTTCGGCAGCAGAACATCAGAAAAAAATATGAGTTTTTCACTTCCTGATCTGATGTCGTCAGTGACTTGTGCTGTCAATCACTGAGTCAGCTCCTGATTGGTCGGCCCGCTTCCTGTGAGATCATCTTCAGCTTCTCCCTGTTGGAGTACTTCCTGCGATGATGTCGACTCAAATGATTCGTCCTCGCCGTAGGTCAGTTTACTGTAACCCGCTGCGCTGCCGCCGGTCGGCAGGCTCCGCCTCCTGCAGGGGGGGGCTGGCGTGGACGAGGAGGATGAGGAGAGGAGGTGAGACAGGGAGGAGGAGGAAAGGAGGTGAGACAGGGAGCCTCCTGGTGCCTCCCTGTGGAGACTAGAGGAGCTGCAGGAAGCTGCTGATGAATTCTGGGGAGGAGGTGGCGATACATACTCTTCTTCCTCTTCCTCCCCCTCACTCCTCCGCTCCTCCTCTCCTCCCCAGCCCATCCCTGCCCGAGCCGAGTGCCTCCTGCAGGTGGTGGCTGGGCGTGGGCGGCGCAGGGGTAAGGTGAAGGAGCTGAGCACCTCCTTCTGCAGGGAGAGGTGGGGGGGGCTGAAGCTGGGCGGGAGGGAGAGTCTGTGGGAAGACGGAGGAGGAGGAGCACCTGGCTGCTCCTGGAAGATACTGAACACCTCTTCTCCTTCTCCATCCCCTCCTCCATCACCTCCTCTATCACTTCCTCCTCTGCCGGTCAGTGGTTGCCCTCCACCTCCCTCCCTCCTGCTCAGCAAGGAGGCGGGGTACGCCCTGGGTTTGATCTCCAGGCTCTTTGATTGGACGTAGTTGACGAGGCCGTTAAGCGGATTGGCAGCGGAGGAAGTGTTGGGTTTGCGGAGGCTGTGAAGGTCAATGACGGTGGAGTAAATGTCCCGCAGGTTGATCACTTTTGTCTTCTTGTCGCGGTTCTCGTGCAAGACAGCGTTCGCACAGATGAAGAGGAAAATCCCAATGCCCATTATGAGAGGACCGAAGACCTTCAGCCTATCAGAGAAAAGATACCTGCAGAGACATTAAAGCCAGTTAGAGTACAGTAGTACTACTGCAACCACCAAAAGGATCACTACAACCACCATAAGGACCCCTTCGACCACCTAAAAGGACAACTACAACCACCATGAGGACAACTACAACCACCATAAGGACCACTTCAACCACCTAAAAGGACAACTACAACCACCATGAGGACCACTAAAACCACCATAAGGACCACTTCAACCATCTAAAAGGACAACTAAAACCACCATAAGCACCATTCCAACCACCATAAGGACCACTGCAACCACCATAAGGACCACTACAACCATCTAAAAGGACAACTACTACCACCTAAAGGACCACTACAACCACCTAAAGGACCACTAGGGCCACTACAACCACCTCAAGGACCACTACAACAACCATGAGGACCACTACAACCACCTCAAGGACCACTACAACAACCATGAGGACCACTACAACTACCATAAGGACCACTGCAATCACCATCCACTACAACAACCATACAGACCACTTCAACCACCTAAAAGGACCACTACAACCACCTCAAGGACCACTACAACAACCATGAGGACCACTACAACTACCATAAGGACCACTGTAATCACCATCCACTACAACAACCATACAGACCACTTCAACCACCTAAAAGGACCACTACAACCACCTAAAGGACCACTACAACTACCTAGAGGACTACTAAGACCTAAAGGACCATTAAAACCACCTAAAGAACCACTACAACCATCATAAGGACCACCACAACAACCACGACGACCACTACAACCACCTAAAGGACCACTACAACAATCATAAGGACCACCACAACAACCATGAGGACCACTACGACTACCATAAGGACCATGACAACCACCATAAGGAACACTGCAAACACCATAAGGATCATTACAACCACCTAAAGGATCCTGAGGACCTAAAGGACCACTACAACTACCTAGAGGACCACTACAACAATCATAAGGACCACCACAACAACCATGAGGACCACTATGACTACCATAAGGACCATGACAACCACCATAAGGAACACTGCAAACACCATAAGGATCATTACAACCACCTAAAGGATCCTGAGGACCTAAAGGACCACTACAACTACCTAGAGGACCACTAAGATCTAAAGGACCACTACAACCACCTAAAAAGTATCACTACAACCACCTCAAGGACCACTAGGACCTAAAGGACCACTATATTACATTACAGTTCATTTAGCTGATGCTTTTGTCCAAAGTGACGTACAAAAAGTGCAAACAATCATGGGGATACAAAAATCTTGCAAGTACAATAGCTTCAAATAGGTACAATCGTTTAGGTGCAGAACACTATTTTCAAATAAGCCAGTTTAAAGTGCAACATACAGAAACAATAGAATACAAATTCAACTATTAGCTATAAATAAGCCAAACCAATATAAGTCCAACATACAAAGAACAGTAATTTTGTTTTCTTCATTCGCCGAGGTGCAGTCGAAACAGGTGAATTATGTGGACACACTGATAAACTTTCAATTTCAACACCATATCCCAGAACAAGGTCCAGAGTGTGGTTTAAACAGTGAGTTGGTTCATGTACATTTTGACTGAACCCAATTGAATCTAATATTGAGATAAATGCATTATTAAGGCTGTCACTATCAACATTCACATGAATATTAAAGTCACCTACAATAATTACTTTATCTGTTTTAAGGACAAAACTTGATAAACATTCTGAGAATTAAAATAAAAATTCAGAATACGGACCAGGAGGGCGGTACACAGTAACAAATAAAATTGGCTTTATTGTTTTCCATGCTGGGTTTGAGAGCGTAAGAACAAGGCTTTCAAAAGAGTTATAGTTTAGTTTAGGTTTAGGATTGATCAAGAGGTTTGAGTCAAATATGGCCGCAACTCCACCTCCTCGGCCAGTACCTCGAGGAATGTGAGTATTAATATGACCAGGTGGAGTAGATTCATTTAGACTGACATATTCTTCATGTCTCAGCCAGGTTTCAGTGAGACAAAATAAATCAATCTTATTATCTGATATTAAATCATTTACCAATCCAGCTTTCGTTGATAAAGATCTGATGTTTAAGAGCCCACATTTAATGTTTCGATTTAGTTGCACTTTTGCAGCGGTGGTGTTTATTTTAATTAGGTTTTCATGTATAACTCCTCTTCTGTTAACCATAGACTTGATTAGTTTCAGTGGTCGTGGGGCAGACACAGTCACTATGGGGATTTGAGTGGGTGACTGCCCGGAAAGAAGCACAGAGAAGTGTGTAAGACTGCAACTCTTTGTCCTGGTCTCAACTCTGGGTTGTCATGGATTAGGTCCACTAATAAACTTTGTAATATTATTGAATATGAGATCTGCTCCAGCCAAAGTAGGATGGATCCCATCACTCCTAATCAGACCAGGTCTTCCCCAGAAAGTCCGCCAATTGTCTACGAAGCCCACATCATTATCTGGACACCACGGTGAGAGCCAGCGACGGAATGATGACATGCGGCTAAACATGTCATCATTCAAAAGATTTGGCAGAGGACCAGAGAAAACTACGGAGTCCGACATTGTTTTGGCAAATGTACACACCGACTCCACATTAACTTTAGTACACTCCGATTGACGCAATCGTGTGTCATTACCACCGACGTGAATAGCAATCTTACTGTATTTACGTTTAGCCTTAGCCAGAAGTTTCAAATGTGCTTTTATGTTGCCCGCTCTGGCCCCAGGAATGCACGTGACTGTCGTCGCTGGTGTCTCAAAATGAACGTATCTCAAAATTGAGCTACCGATAACCAGAGTTGGCTGGTGTGTCACTGAGTGGGGTACTTAAGTACCACTACAACCACCTAAAGGACCAGTACAACCACCTAAAGGACCACTACAACCACCATAACGACCACTACAACCACCTCAAGGAGCACTAGGACCTAAAGGACAACTATAACCACCATAAGGACCATTAGGACCTAAAGGACCACTACAATCACCATAAGGAACACTACAGCTAACTAAATGTCCATTACAACTACCATAAGGACCACTACAACCACCATAAAGACCAGTACAACCACCATAAGGACCAGTACAACCACCATAAGGACCACTACAACAACCATAAGGAGGATTAAAACCACCCAAAGGACCACTAAAACCACCACAAGGACCACTACAACCACATAAAGTACCACTACAACCACCTAGATAAGATTGTAGCAGCAGAAGAGTTTGTTTACTTGTCCAGAAAATCCTCCAGAAAGCCTTGCGTAAGCTGTCGGGTCGTCCCGTTGGCGATTTCTGTCCGGTTAAAACCATCATCTCCTGTTTCTCGTGCTTCATCTTCTCTGATTTCCTCTCCAACCTCTCCTCCCTTAAAAGAATCAGAGAAAAGTCAACAAAACCTCTGGTTCATCAAACTTCAGTCACAATAAACAAATCCGTTAACGTTTCCTATGTGCAGTAACAGTTTTTGAACCGTGTATTCCTGAAATCTCTTTCCTAGTGTTTCTGTATCTCACCTGAACGTCAGCAGGTATGGAGCTGCTGGAAGACATGGAGGCCATGGCAGCGCCCTCCTGTGGCTGAGCACTGAAGAAGAGTCCATCTCGAGGCCAGTAGCCGAGAGCCGCCATGACCACGCCCACCAGCAGGACCAGGATGCCAAGCGTTGCCACGAGACCCGAGACTGAAAACAACTTCAACTTCCCCTTCACCACCACCACTTCGTTCCTCCTGACAGGGCAGGCAATCACATCATGATTATAATTATTAACCATAAACAGCGATAGCTTAGTACATCATTAAAAAAGTTTAAAAAAGGGGGCAGGAGGGGACATCATTATGTACAGGCATATGTGTGATTACCTTTTCTTCTTATTCTTCTTATGTGTGTGTGCTTTGTGTGTTTTGGACCTCAGTGAGTCCTGACGCCGTGCGTTGATCCGCAGGAGGCCGCCGGTCGCGATCATCACCACCCACCAATCAGATGGTGGCTCAGCAGGCTAAGCCCCGCCCACCACCACCTCACCTTGACTCAGTCACCTACTTCCTGTTAGAGAGAGAGAGAGACTGGTTGGTTTCATATATAAGAAACAGATCCTGTCAACTTTACATATCATTGGCCAACGCTTAGGCGAAACTAGCAGTGGTGGGCCGTCAGGGCCAGCAAGGCCTTCTCTGCTGGCCTAAACATCATCAGAATATACATTAAATTTTTATATTTTTTTTCCACAAATATGTATTAAATTATTCCCCATAGTCTATTCTCTTCATGTCATAGCTTTCCTCTTGGTTGCGCTGCTTCCAGCCTCAGATGGAGATTTGGAGGTCTGGCCTTTATGTTAGAGCTTTTATCCAATCATATTTCAGCCATAATGTGTTGCCAGGGTCCAAGGGATCTGCCCTGAGGCCTTCAGAATCAACAGTGCGGGCACCTGTAGCTTAAAGTGAACGGAGACAAAACTGTGGCGTTAACCAATCAGATTTCGAGTTGGGGACACCGGGGCCAGCTAGCAGGCGTACGATAACGTCAGCAAGTCCACGTCTTTTGATTGGATACGCACTATTGAGAGGCAGAGCTATGCAGAGCTAGCAAACTTTGAACGAGCTAATTTGTGTAGATTTCTACAAACTATTTTTTTTCAACCCACAATGTCTGAAGGAGGAGAAGAGATCGATTTGGTCGCAGATATCATTACAACGCCATTTTCAAGACGAATTTTTCAAGAAAAGATAGACATCGTGAGAAGAGAACAGCCAACCCCGACGATAGCGAGCCTATCACAGCCGGGAAAAGGGTTTGTCCGCCACTTTCAAATCATTAACTACGAGCGGTACCCCCGGCTCACAGCCTCCGAGAAGCACTGCACATTGTACTGCTGGGAATGCCTGCTATTTACAACTAAATGTTTCGTAAATATTAATATAACTCTGTTGTTAGGGTGATGCAACGCCCGGTTATACTGCGTTCTGTCTACATGTATAGTTTCTAGAGCCATGGCGTCATAATGATGGTATTAAGAGGTGGAACAATTCCGGTAGGACTGTGTAGGACATCACTGAAGGCCGAGGTGTGAAATGCACGGCCCACCACTGGAAACTAGTACTATCAGACAAGAAGAAAAATGATAATGTCCCAGCCAAACTTTGTGAGAAAACACGGGTTTGCAGTATCCAGTAGCCATTTTCCAGAGCATAATTTCAAAAACTTTACCCAAAACGGACAGGTTTTATATTTAAGCACAAGGCTGTTCCACTAGAGACACTAAACAACAACAAAATGACTACGAAGCAAGTACAAAGTCAGAGCTGCAGGAACTACATCTCCCAGCATACACTGCAGCTGCTTCACAGAGAGTCTGACTGGATTATACTATGACTCACATCTGTGCCCCCTCCCCCCATCCTACAACATATCAATACCAACTGATCAGTGTGAGTCTGTATATGTCTGATCAATAGGAGGACATACAGAATATAAAGAAATATAATAAATTAAGATCTCACCGTCGGAGCTCCGGTCGCTTCATGTTTCTCCTCTTTTCTCCTCATCTTCATCATCTTCCTCCTGCTGATCCAGTGTTTCCTCCTCTTTAAATCTGTCCTCCTCATCGCCTCCCCTCTATTCTCCCCCTCCCCTCTCTCTCTCTCCTCTGGTTGTTCTGCAGTGATGTTGAGTGTAAATGAGTTTCCTCCTCCAACAGAGAGAGAGAGAGAGAGAGACGGGTTCCTCCCACTGACACTCACTGTCTGTCTGAATATACCAAGCAGCAACCTGCAGTCTCTGTAACATCCAGCATGGGGCGACTCCTCTGGTTGTATAGAAGTCTATGAAAAAATGTTTCTTCTTCTCTCTTGATTTATTACCTCAGTGACATTTTCCTGATGAGTTTATGTCTCAGTCTGTAGTTTCAAGTGTTCTTCAACTTGATGTTCATTTAGTAACTATGTTCATTGTTTTGAGCTCCAACATGTTGTCACTTCTGGATCCAAAAAAAAATGGCGAAGCCAGAGATCAAGAGGTCTGTCTCTCACGCTGGCTGTCTCTCACTGAGCAACAGTGGATGATTCTGGGATGTTGCTGTTGCTAGGAGACGGAGGAGTCTGAATAATTTGTTTCCCAGATGAAGTTTGTCCCTGCTGAGACTCCGTATATATATTATATGTTATAAATATATAATATAATATAACATAATATTTTTATATAATATACAATAAAAAAGACAAGAGAAGAGCAGTGAGGAGCAGAGAGGTGCAGAGCGGTGCAGAGAGGAGCAGAGAGGTGCAGTGAGGAGCAGAGCGGTGCAGAGAGGAGCAGAGAGGTGCAGTGAGGAGCAGAGAGGTGCAGAGAGGTGCAGTGAGGAGCAGAGCGGTGCAGAGAGGAGCAGAGAGGTGCAGAGAGGAGCAGAGAGGTGCAGTGAGGAGCAGAGAGGAGCAGAGAGGTGCAGTGAGGAGCAGAGAGGTGCAGAGAGGAGCAGAGAGGTGCAGTGAGGAGCAGAGCGGTGCAGAGAGGTGCAGTGAGGAGCAGAGCGGTGCAGAGAGGAGCAGAGAGGAGCAGAGAGGTGCAGAGAGGAGCAGAGCGGTGCAGTGAGGAGCAGAGAGGTGCAGAGAGGAGCAGTGAGGTGCAGAGGAGCAGTGAGGAGCAGAGAAGTGCAGTGAGGAGCAGAGAGGTGCAGAGAGGAGCAGAGAGGTGCAGTGAGGAGCAGAGCGGTGCAGAGAGGAGCAGAGAGGTGCAGAGCGGTGCAGAGAGGAGCAGTGAGGAGCAGAGAGGTGCAGAGAGGTGCAGTGAGGAGCAGAGAGGTGCAGAGAGGAGCAGTGAGGTGCAGAGAGGTGCAGAGAGGTGCAGAGAGGAGCAGTGAGGAGCAGAGAGGTGCAGAGAGGAGCAGAGAGGTGCAGTGAGGAGCAGAGAGGTGCAGAGAGGAGCAGTGAGGTGCAGAGAGGAGCAGAGAGGTGCAGAGAGGTGCAGTGAGGAGCAGAGAGGTGCAGAGAGGAGCAGTGAGGTGCAGAGAGGAGCAGAGAGGAGCAGTGAGGAGCAGAGAGGTGCAGAGCGGTGCAGAGAGGAGCAGAGAGGTGCAGTGAGGAGCAGAGCGGTGCAGAGAGGAGCAGAGAGGTGCAGTGAGGAGCAGAGAGGTGCAGAGAGGTGCAGTGAGGAGCAGAGCGGTGCAGAGAGGAGCAGAGCGGTGCAGAGAGGAGCAGAGAGGTGCAGAGAGGAGCAGAGAGGTGCAGTGAGGAGCAGAGAGGAGCAGAGAGGTGCAGTGAGGAGCAGAGAGGTGCAGAGAGGAGCAGAGAGGTGCAGTGAGGAGCAGAGCGGTGCAGAGAGGTGCAGTGAGGAGCAGAGCGGTGCAGAGAGGTGCAGAGAGGAGCAGAGAGGAGCAGAGAGGTGCAGAGAGGAGCAGAGCGGTGCAGTGAGGAGCAGAGAGGTGCAGAGAGGAGCAGTGAGGTGCAGAGGAGCAGTGAGGAGCAGAGAGGTGCAGTGAGGAGCAGAGAGGTGCAGAGAGGAGCAGAGAGGTGCAGTGAGGAGCAGAGCGGTGCAGAGAGGAGCAGAGAGGTGCAGAGCGGTGCAGAGAGGAGCAGTGAGGAGCAGAGAGGAGCAGAGAGGTGCAGAGAGGTGCAGTGAGGAGCAGAGAGGTGCAGAGAGGAGCAGTGAGGTGCAGAGAGGTGCAGAGAGGTGCAGAGAGGAGCAGTGAGGAGCAGAGAGGTGCAGTGAGGAGCAGAGAGGAGCATAGAGGTGCAGTGAGGAGCAGAGAGGTGCAGAGAGGTGCAGTGAGGAGCAGAGAGGAGCATAGAGGAGCAGAGAGGTGCAGAGAGGAGCAGTGAGGAGCAGAGAGGTGCAGAGAGGAGCAGAGAGGTGCAGTGAGGAGCAGAGAGGAGCAGAGAGGTGCAGTGAGGAGCAGAGAGGAGCAGTGAGGTGCAGTGAGGAGCAGAGAGGTGCAGTGAGGAGCAGTGAGATGCAGTGAGGAGCAGAGAGGTGCAGAGAGGAGCAGAGAGGTGCAGTGAGGAGCAGTGAGGTGCAGTGAGGAGCAGAGAGGTGCAGTACCTGTGTAAATTCTATTATCTCAGCGTCACATCTAGAGGTCTGGATCAGAATTTAACTGTTTGCATGGTTTCCTGCTCAAACTATAAGAATGTTGGAGACACTTCTCAGTCTGGAAACAAATATTTAAATAATAATTAACAAATTAAAGAAAACATTTAAAGGGTTTAAATTATAAAAATAGTTTAGTATGTGGTAGTTATGATCAGGACTGAAGTTAAAAGATTTAACTCATCATAGAATAATCATATTAATATATCATTTCATGGCAGTTTTTTCAGCTTAAACCAGTCAAAGCACTCAGATCAGAAACTTTATTAATGTCATCAAACACAGAAACAGCAGAAAGAACTGAATACATAAATAAAAAAAAAGATAACATGTTACAGTGACAAAAGTAATTATGATTCTCACAGTGTTTCTATAGGAATCGAGCGTGTGCACGCCGGGCCGAGTGCGCCAAAGGCCGCGCGAAACATGATGTGTAATGTGTGAGAACAACAGGCTCCCGTCCACGCCCCGTGGGGAGGTCGACTCGAGGAGGGTAACAACAGGGGTCCCGCGCCTCCACGGAGGGGTCAGAGTGGGTTCTGGTCGGGGCCACTGGCCCTTCTGCAGAGATCTGGACACATCAAAGGAGCCAAATACACCGGACACCACAGGTACAGCTGCTGAGTCACGTTTTATTTAGGTGGAGTCATGTTTTATTACTGCTGAGTCATATTTCTGTGGTCCCCAGTGCCTTTGGCTGCCCGTACTCAGACAATAATGTGCGTAAGGAGGTGGTGCTTCCTGATAGGCTGGGAGGAGAGAGAGTCGTTACCCTTGTACCTGTCATCATGTATCACCACGGCAACCAGTCAGACAGGTAACCACCAAAGTAAAGTTGAAGCATTACAATCAACGGTCTGAAATGGTTAACACATCCTCAGGACCAGCCCCTAGATTCATGACCTGCCCCTACTCTCAGGACCAGCCCCTAGTCTCAGGACCAGCCCCTAGTCTCAGGACCAGCCCCTAGTCTCAGGACCAGCCCCTAGTCTCAGGACCAGCCCCTAGTCTCAGGACTAGTCTCAGTCTCAGGACCAGCCCCTAGTCTCAGGACCAGCCCCTAGTCTCAGGACCGGCCCCTAGTCTCAGGACCGGCCCCTAGTCTCAGGACCAGCTCCTAGTCTAAGGATCAGCCCCTACATTCAGGACCTGCCCCTAGTCTCAGGACCTCAGGACCAGCCCCTAGATTTTGAGTTTGTTATATAAGTATATTATTTATAATTTATGGAAATATAATTGAATTATCTCTCTGCCTGTCTCTCTCTGTTGAGCAGGTGTGTTCAGATGAAGACGGAGCACAGAGACGAGACTTTGGTGCTTCCTCTGGGAAAGAGAAGAAGACAGATAGACAGGTGAGAAAGACAGATAGGTGAGGCAGACAAACCGACAGGTGAGACAGACAGGCAGGTAAGACAGGCAGGTAAGACATAATCAGATTTAAGAAATCCTTTATTAGTCCCACGATGGGGAAATTTACATTGTTACAGCAAAGAGCAACACAATTACATAGAATAAAATACAGTAACAGTAATATAAGTACACAGTTGTTGGGGGAGGGAATGATGGCGCCTCCTGAAGTCCACCACCAGCTCCCTGGTCTTCCCTGCGTTGAGCAGGAGGTGGTTCCTCTGGCACCACAGTGCCTCCAGACTGCTCAACATTAAAACGATGTGACTTAACGTCTTTGTTTCACCCTGACCTCCTTCTTTTCTCTGGCTCCGCCCCCAGACTGTCCCAACCAACCAAATTCCTCCGTGTGAAACAGGAAGAGGAGGAGCTTCACATCCGAGCCGTCGGCCCAGGTACTTGCAGCACAAGGACAACAAAACATGTTATATATAGATTTAAATATAGTTCCATTCATCTCATAAACGGATGTTTACACCCTTTAGTCTCCTTAAGGTTTCCTTCAAATGTTTCCTTAAGTATTCGAGGTTTTCTACTGATCTTGGTCTTAAGGAATCCCTTAAAGTTAAACCATGTCAATGCAGTAAATAACTTGCCTAAGGGAACATTTTCAGTGATTCTGTGCAACACCCTGACGTAAGTCCTTCAGCTAAGGAAGAATGAAGCCTTAAGGTGTACTGCAGAATGTGTTCAGGTGTCTATGTAAAGATGTACATACATTCACGCACAAACACACACACACACTCACCATCCTCCCTCTCTCCTCATCGTGTCACCATGGAAACAGCAGGCGGATGAAGTGGCTGTTTCCATGGAGACGGCTCACCATGGTAACTACTGTGTTGGTTGTGACTGCAGCTCTGAAAGATATCGTTTGTGAAACTAAATAAAAATTATATATTCTAAAGGAACAATACGTAACTATACTGTAAAATGATGATGGTGGAGGGTGGCCTAGTGGTACGGCTTCCAAATACAACACTAGAAGGTTGTGAGTCCAATACCAGTGCTGCCGCCATTGAGCCCCTGAGCAACTTAACCCTGAGCTGCTCAGAGGGACTGTCTGTAGTGAGTTCACTGTAAGCTCTGGATAAGAGCGTCTGCTGAATGACCTGTAATGTTTACTCTTAGTGAGATACAGAGGTAACAAGAACATCACTGATTTCTGATGTTACCTGTCTCCCTCTCTATCTCGCTCTGACCTGTCTCTCTCTCTGACCTGTCTCTCTCTCTCTGAACTGTCTCTCTCTCTGACCTGTCTCTTTCTCTCTGTACCCGTCTCTCTTACCTGTCTGCCCCTCCAGCAGCAGACTCCAGTCTCCAGGCCGTCCTCCACCAGTCTGTCTTCCTGTCGGCCATGTCTGCGCAGCCCGGCCGCGACCTGTCGCTCTGCTGGGAGCAACACCGCAAACTTCTGCCGGGTGTCGTCGGACTCCACGCCGCAACCGTCCAACAGTGGAACGTCCAGCAGGTCAGTACGACAGGTCAGAGAGAGACGGACAGGTCAGACAGAGACGGACAGGTCAGACAGAGACAGACGGGTCAGAGAGAGACAGACGGGTCAGAGAGAGACAGACGGGTCAGAGAGAGACAGACGGGTCAGAGAGAGACAGACGGGTCAGAGAGAGAGAGACAGGTTAGAGAGAGACGGACAGGTTAGAGAGAGACAGACAGGTTGCATTTAGAGGATGTGTGGCTTTCTTAGGTTTATTGACAACAAGGGGCTTCTGAGCAGTTTCCAGAATAGAAATGCTCACCATCCAATTGCCTCTTTCTGACCTGTCTCTCTCTCTCTGCAGGTTTCAGACTTCATTGAGTCTCTTCCAGGCTGTGAGGAACAGGCCAACCAGTTCAGAGACGAGGTGAGACGAAGAATTTGAGTTCCCTTTTGTAAACAGTGTCACTTTGAAAATACTGTGATCTGATTGGGTCCTGCTTCTGTCTGTCCAGCAAATCGATGGGCGGGCCTTCCTTCTGCTCACCCAACGGGACATCATCAGGATCATGTCAATCAAACTTGGTCCCGCCCTCAAAATCTACAACTCGATCCTGATGTTCAAACACGCCGAGGAGAGGAGCCAATTGCACGCCGAGGAGAGGAACCAATCACACGTCGAGGAGAGGAACCAATCACACGTCGAGGAGAGGAACCAATCACACGCAGAGGAGAGGAACCAATCACACGTCGAGGAGAGGAGCCAATCACACGCCGTGGACAGGAATCAATCACACTCCGAGGAGAGGATCCGATCACATGCAGAGAACAGGAGCCAATCACACGCCGAAGAAAGGAGCCAATCACACGGCGAGGAAATTGCTGTTCTATAGGAGAGGCTTCATTCCCTATCTAATCATCAAACAGATTTCAATTTATGATGTACACCTATAACCTCACGTGTTTGTCGGTCATATGACGACAGGTTTCATCACAAAGAAGAAAACAAGAAATGCAGAAAAAGTATAGATTTTGTCGTTTTGTTGTCACCTGAGAACACCTGAGCTCCGCCTCTTTGTGGAGGGGCGGGGCTTAATGCAGGTGAGGCATTCAGACGCTCAGTGTTTCCTCTGACACATTAAAATCACTTTCTACAAAATGAAGAAACACCTGCATCTGAAAACAAAGACTATCTCCACAAAAATCTTTTCGCTAAAAACATGGCTGCTGCCAGCTGATTGGCTGAAAACACAAGAAAATTCACATCTAATCTAAATGAAAATACAATTTCAGTTCTACATTTTCTAATTCTCCAATAATAATTCAGAGAGATGATGTTTCTGAAAATATATTTTTGTAAACAACTTCCAATTTACAGGTGATCTCCTAATTCCTGTTAATAACCACAAAATCAGGTAAACAAAACTAAGAGAAACCGTAAAAAAACACATAAAATTACACTAAATGTTTGTGATAAAATGTCTTCTAAAGGTCTGACAGCGAGAGAGTGTCTATATTACATCCATAGGAGACTCCAAGACATCACACAGTAGTGACACTGTAATAATACTGTAGTATTAAAATAGTAATACTGTAGTAGTACTGCAGTAGTATTACTACTGTGGTAGTACTGCAGTAGTAACACTCAGGATTTCACCGTTCAGACTTGATGAACACAGTTGTGACATCCAAAAGTCTCGCCTCCTCTGCTGTGATTGGTCAAAAGTCTTTGAGCTCAGTTTTTGATTCCAGAGTTTATATTTATAATTGTATTCTCTATATGAAGAGTATCTATTGTTATCTACTGTATTTCTATAGATTTCTATTTTCAAGTTTATATATAAGTATATATATTTGGTATTTCTCTGCCCCTAACTCGTGTCTCTGTGGGCGTCTACAGAGAGCTGCAGGGATGGTGTCATTCTGTAGTCAGACTCTGAAGTGAGCATCGCCCTGCTTCCCTCCACAATGCTGACTCATGTCAGGGTTTAGGATTCATAATGCTGAGTCATGTCAGGGTTTAGGATTCATAACTCTCATAATGCTGACTCGTGTTAGAATGCTAGGGCTGACTCCTGCAGCTCTCTGTGGTTGCTGGTTATAAAGGGTCTGACCTACAGGAGGCGCTCTGCTGCACGCACTCAGTTTGAAACAACGAACAGTTCCCTCAGGTTTCCACGGTAACGTCTCATGAATTTAAACGTCAGGTTTTGTTGATGTTTCCACACAATTCTGT
>NW_021167071.1:0-10000 GCF_900634415.1 Cottoperca gobio
AATTCTCTGACTTTTCCCACAATCATCATTCGTAATTTAGATTTGTCCAATACGATGAAATTCCCATCAACCTCTGCACTTAGTTTAATGTACCCTAACAATCTCTAGATAGCATTAAAAACATTTGTATGTTAACCCTTTGATGCACAACATGGGTCCAATTAGACCTGAGTGAGTTTGAACTGTAAATATATTTGCAATAAATTACTTAATTCAGAATTCCAGGAATTCCTCAATTAACTTGTTTTTGATCATCACAAATTCTTATTTTAATTTTTACTTTCTTACTTTTTGAATAAAAATCAGTTTTGTATCTCTGCCCTTCTAATGCACAATGCAAAAAAAGACATACTATAATAATAATGGTTTTAAAATAATTAGTATAGCAGTGGTTTGGACCAAACAACACATTTAATATTTAAAATCTTTATTCGTCACTTTGTCACAATCACACATAACATACATCATACAGCCGATAACACTGAGAGATATTGAACTCAGCCTCCACCCACCTACAGGAGGACACCTGACAGGAGGAACAAGTGAAGAGGAAGATCTGCTCTGCTGACAAATACCCAAAAGGTGCAACAGCCCAGTGAAGGAGCACAAACATGTGATTGTCATCTGTGAGGCATGTATGCACTGAGATGGCAGTTTGCGCTGTACCCATGTTTTTATTTAATCAGTTTTCTTTTCTTTTCTTCATTCATTTTATACATTCACCACAGTTCACCACAGTTCACTACAGTTACACAACAGATACACTAACAGTTCAATATCTCACAGCGTTATCGGCTGTATGATGTATGTTATGTGTGATTGTGATAAAGTGACAAATAAAGATTTCAAATATTAAATGTGTTGTTTGGTCCAAACCACTGCTATAATAATTATTATTAACAAAATTATTATTATAGTATGTCTTTTTTTCATTGTTATCACACTTTACACACATGGGTCATTTTACACCTGTGTGTGTAAACCTGATGTAGTAATACAAAAACTATTTTAGTTCATAAATTAAGAAAGGGAGAATGAAAATAATGATTTGTGTTCATCAAAAACAAGATATTTAATGAATACTTGGAATAATAACAGATTCAATAAATTGATTTCCAAAAATATAGCAAAGAAACACTGAGCCATGCATGAAATAACATAGGAAACGAATACGAGTCAGTTTGGACCCATGTTGCGCATTAGAAGGGGTTTGCATAGCTTGTGTGTCAAAGGGTTAACATTGTCATTGTAAGCATGTTAAGATGCTGATGTTAGTATTTAAGTCAAAGCACCTAGACTATATAGTGTTTTCTGACACTGAAATTAGTCCTCACTGTCAAACTAAAGTGTCAGAAAGAATGCGGCTCCAGCTATTTCAACACTTTCTTGATCCCCAATCAATTCATGGATGATCTGTGAGAGTTCCTAGTTGCAGGTTATTTTCTAAATGGGTGGTTACGTAGTGCATGTGATTTGTAGTTAATAGCCTGAAAATCGCTACCACATCCTTTAATCTTTCAGCCATGTTGGTTGCCACTTGGTCTACATGTATCTCTATATAGATACTGTACTGTATATTAAATCAGCAGCAGTATCTGTGCATTTCAGAGTGTTTTGTCTAATTATGGAATGACTTCTCTTAGTCTTTCTGACCTTGAATAAAAATGTATGTTTGTCTATAAATATATATATAAATTGTGATGTAGTGGAGTAAAGGTTATTTAATGATTCATTAAACTCCAGCTGCTCCAGAGACAAATTAACACTACAGGCTGTAAAAAGGTTTTAATGTGTTGAGTGAAGAATGTATGTGTAGTGTATTGTATTGTATGTGCATCACAAATAATCATTTAAAGAATGGCTGACCAAAAATCATCTCCTGTCATCACTTCTCTCCAATAGCAGCAGTCCCTTTATTTAATGCAAATACATTACCTGATGATCTTCCAGTCTTATTGGTAGGTTTTTTTTCCTTCTTCTTTTGGCATTTGTCATTCTTACCCTTGTGGTAAGGCAAAATTGCGAACACCGCCTTGCAATTGTTGCATAATTGCATCCCAGCTCTGCCACTTTTCATCCTCAGCCCCGCTTGATCCTTTACCTGTGTCATTAGATGTTGAGAGCTCAGGGCACAATGGCCGGGCTTTGGAAAAGCACAGAGAAGTGTGTAATTACACTCGGCTTTGATTACCTCTTGTTTGGAGCGGCCTGTTCAATAGTCATTACATGGAGACACTTCTCTGGCCGCTGTTTAATGGCACACTGGCCCAGTTTTCATTTGCACCTCAACCTGCTGCTGCTGTTAAGCTCACAAAAGACTGAGCTTCAACCCACCACTGCTCAGGTCGTCTCTCTGGCCGCTGCTGATCGATGGAAAGGATGGAGCACACATACATTCAGCATACAGCGTTTTTAAATAGAACAACACCAGACTGCAAAGTTGATACTGAACAACGTATACAGTCCGTTAAGACTAATATATACTTAAGAGCAAACAAGTTTAGAGTTCAACGTGAGGTAAATTAGCTTTGTTGGACTATAATCAATTTACAGTTAAAAACAGTTGACTGGAAATTACTTTAAATGCTATATCTAAGTCTATGACCCTACTTTCAGATTTATTTTAAGTGTTTCTAGTTTCTAATAGAAATTGTTAGTTATTGTTGCCATTATAATGTTTCAATACAGAAAATTTTAAAACCGGTAAAGCGGCACAACTTTGTTGACTTAGTATCTCATGATGTTGACCTACCATGAGTATGTTTTATCATGTATAACTTTTCAACCTCCTTTTTTCTTTTCCTGTAGAAAAAGTGTTTCCACAATTGATGTCTGTCAACCAATTTTCCTGTCATTCTAGAACCTGCTATTCGTGTCTTGCAGTAGTCCCCAGTGAAAATTTCCTATGGTAAAATACTGTACAATTCCTGTGGTACTAGCACCTCATGTTCCTGTGATACTGTACCACATGATCTTGATAAATTAATGTGGTACTCAAGAGTTATGTATGGTATTTTGGGATGTGCTATGCTACGCTTATGCTATTGATCTAATTTATGTGCACGTTTCAGTTTGTACTGTCTACTTCTCTCCTTTGCTCCATTTTGCGAAGGGCGGGGCTTCGCAGCTGACACACACACACGTACGCACACACCTACAGAGCGGAAGAAAGGAGAGGGGAGAACTCATACTTGCCAACATTGGAATTTCAAAATAAGGTAATTTTTTGGGCAGACTGCCCATATTTTAACAGCTCTCAGCCACGCAGCCCCTACCCATACAAAGTACATGTAAACACAAAAGGGACGGGTATATACAGTATATCTCAAAAGTGAGTACACCCTTTAGATTTTTGCAAATATTCTGTTATATCCTTTCAGGGGATAACATTATCCTACTGAAACTTTGATATAACTTAAAGTAGTCAGTGTGCTGCTTGAATAACAGTATAGATTTATTGTCCTTTGAAAATTACTCAGTACACAGCTGTTAATGTCTAAACAGCTGGCAACAAAAGTGAGTACACCCCATAGTGAACATGTCCTAATTGTGCCCAATGATGTTGTTTTCCCGCCCTGGTGTCATGTGACTCGTTAGTGTTACAAGGATTCAGGTGTAAATGATAAGCAGGGCTGTTAAATTTGGTGTTTTGGGCACAATTCTCTCTGAATGCTGGACAACATGGCACCTCATGGCAAGGAACTCTCTGAGCGGCTGAAAAAAAGGATTATTGCGCTTCACAAAGATGGCCTTGGCTATAAGAAGATTGCTAACACCATGAAAATGAGTTGCAGCACAGTGGCTAAGATCATACAGCGGTTTTCCAGGACAGGTTCCACTCGGAACAGGCCTCGCCAGGGTCGACCAAAGAAGTTGAGTCCACGTGCTCAGCGTCATATCCAGAGGTTGGTTTCCAAAAATAGACGTGCGAGTGCTTCCAGCATTGCTGCAGAGGTTGCAGAAGTGGGATGTCAGCCTGTCAGTGCCCAGACCATACGCCGCACACTGCATCAAATCGGTTTGTATGGCCGTCGCCCCAGACAGAAGCCCCTTCTGAAACCGATGCATAAGAAAGCCCGCAAACAGTTTGCTGAAGACAATGAATCCAAGAACATGAGTTACTGGAACCATGTTCTGTGGTCTGATGAGACCAAAATAAACCTGTTTGGGTCAGATGGTGTCCGGCGTGTGTGGCGGCACCCTGGTGAGGAGTACCAAGACAAATGTGTTTTGCCTACAGTCAAGCATGGTGGTGGCAGCATCATGGTCTGGGGCTGCATGAGTGCTGCCGGCACTGGGGAGCTGCATTTCATTGAGGGACACATGAATTCCAATATATACTGTGACATCCTGCAGCAGAGCATGATCCCCTCTCTTCGGAAACTGGGCCGTAGGGCAGTTTTCCAACATGATAATGACCCTAAACACACCTCCAAGATGACAACGGCCTTGCTGAAGAAGCTGAAGGTTAAGGTGATGGACTGGCCAAGTATGTCTCCAGACCTAAACCCAATTGAGCACATGTGGGGCATCCTCAAGAGGAAGGTGGAGGAGTGCAAGGTGTCCAACATCCGTGCGCTCCGTGATGTCGTCGTGGAGGAGTGGAAGAAGATTCCAGAAGCAACCTGTGCAGCTCTGGTGAATTCCATGCCCAGGAGGGTTAAAGCAGTGCTAGATAACAATGGTGGTCACACAAAATATTGACACTTTGGGCACAATTTAGACATGTTCACTATGGGGTGTACTCCCTTTTGTTGCCAGCTGTTTAGACATTAACAGCTGTGTACTGAGTAATTTTCAAAGGACAATAAATCTATACTGTTATTCAAGCAGCACACTGACTACTTTAAGTTATATCAAAGTTTCAGTAGGATAATATTATCCCCTGAAAGGATATAACAGAATATTTGCAAAAATCTAAAGGGTGTACTCACTTTTGAGATATACTGTACATTGAGGAAACATTTTTAAAGTATGTATTACTTGTGCCTACAGACATGTTTATAAGACTTATGTATTTTATTTGATGAGTTATTATCATCAATTTATTTGATGATAGATGAGTTATGTGGCTTTTGTTTCCCCGATGAGGACTTCCTTGCGATGTCAGAGTCGGGAAACATGTCCGCTACACTGCGACTGAAATCATCCCGGAAGCTGAAGGCTACATTATTTTTGGCGCAAAGCATTGACATCTTTCCCTCAGCTTTGGTCACTTGGTTTGCCTCCGAAACAGTTCTTGTCACACATGAAGTAATTGACACTGTATGTTTTTGTGCCTCGTGCTTCTGCTTGGACGATTTTTCCTCCTGGCTAACATCTCTTATTCCGCCGTGTACAATGCTGACATCTGAATGGCACACTTTACAAAACGCATGAGTTTGCCCGGTTCTGCTTTTTATTAAATAAGGGAAGGTATCCTCTCATTTGGTACTTGCATAAAGTTTTTACTTTTTTGGCAGGTACAACTGTGTCTCCATCTATCTCCCGTTCACTGTGACTGTCATCCATATGTTTTCGTATTCTCCTGTGTTATTGTTCCTGTTTTCTTCTTCTGTGTGTTTACTAGCGGATAACGTTTTTCAGCAAAAGTTAAACATAATACTGCCATCTGCTCTACTTTACCACTGTACACTTTTTTAAATTAGGCCTATTTTTTTTTTGAAAGGTTAAAAATACGACATAATTACAGGGAAAAATATTTAAACGGGAGGACAGCGGGATAGAAGAAAAAATACGGGCTAATCCCGGGGAAAACGGGAGGGTTGACAGCATACCTGTCAACATTGGAATTTCAAAATAAGGGAAAGTTTTTGCCGGACTCCGCTCATATTTAAACAGCTCTCAGCCACCAATGTAAACGTAAACACATATGGGACGGGTATATACATTCGGGAAATACATGTTTATTTAAAGTATGTATTACTTGTACAGACATGTTTATAAGAGTTATGTATTTTATTTATTATCATCAATTTATTTGATGATTGATGAGTTGTGTGGCTTTTGATCCCCCAACAAGTATCCTACTTCCTTGCGATAGCCGAGTAGGGAAACTTGTCCGCTACACTGCGACTGAAATCATCGCTGAAGCTGAAGGCTACATTATTTTCAGCGCAAAGCATTCACATCTTTCCCTCAGTTTTGGTCACTTGGTCTGCCTCCGAAACAGTTCTTGTCACAAATGAAGTAATTGACAGTGTATGTTTTTGTGCCTCTTGGGCGTGCTTGTGCTTGGACGATTTTTCTTGCTGGCAAACATCGCTTATTCCACCGTGTGCGATGCTAACATCTGACTGGCACACTTTACAAAAAGCACGAGTTTGCCCGACTCTGCTTTTAATAAATAAGGGAAGGTCTCCTCCCATTTGGTACTTACATAAAGTTTTAACTTGTTTGGCAGGTACAACTGTAACTCTCATCCATATGTTTTCGTCTTCTTCTTCTGTGTTATTGTTCCTGTATTCTTCTTTTGTGTGTTTACTGGCGGATAACGTTTTTCAGCTAAAGTTAAACATAATACTGCCACCTGCTCTACCGGAGGCCACCGTACACTTTTTTTAATTAGGCCTATTTTTTTTTTTGGAAATGAGATGAAAAAACGATGTTCGCCAGCATGAAAAAGCGTCCAAGCACAAGCATGCCAAGAGGAACAAAAACATACACTGTCAATGACTTCATGTGTGACAAGAATTGTTTCGGAGGTAAACCAAGTGACCAAAGCTGAGGGAATGTCAATGTCAATACTTTGCGTCAAAAATAATGTAGCCTTCAGCTTCTGCGATGATTTCAGTCGCAATGTAGCGGACATGTTTCCCGACTCTGCCATCGCAATGAAGTCCTCGTCGGGGAAAACAAAAACCACACAACCCATCAATCATCAAATAAATTGATGATAATAACTAATAAATAAAATACATACATTTTATAAACATGTCTGTACAAATAATACATACTTTAAATGTATTTCCTGAATGTATATACCCATCCTTTATGTGTTTACATTTACATTACATGGGTGGGAGCTGGGTGGCTGAGAGCTGTTCAAATATGGGCGGAGTCCGCCAAAACATTTCCCTTATTTTGAAATTCCAATGTTGACAGGTATGACATACAGTGACCCTGTAGAACTGTTCTGTAGTTCCTTAAGAAATAGAAAAACTACTTTGTGCCTGCAGTGTACGCTAGACAAAACTGGACCAACAACATTACTATTAATGCATATGCAGAATAATTTAACTTGTTGAAAGTGGCAGAAATAAAATAAGAGTCACATTACTTGTTGCAAAAAAGAGACACCTTTTCATAGTCAGGTTAGAGGAAAAGATTTTTAGGATATTTAATATTGAATACAAATCCAAGAATATGGATTGAAAACTGAATAAAATGCTGAGAACTACAAATTGTAATGCAGTAAATTGTTCTAAATTAAAATATTTTATTAAAGTGTCCAAATTAGCAAACAACTAAATGTTTACAATACATTAAACTGTAGCTCCTCCTACGGGCTTGGGACTGCACCAACCTCTCTGTTCAATTCAAATCTAAATGCAAGGGATTGTTTTTCATAGATGGACCCAGAGAAAAGGGTTCCATGTTTAGGGCATAACCTGTTTGCGTTTATCTAATGAGAACCACTTTTTTTAACATATTATATATATGCAAGATAACATTTACTAACATACAGTTTACATATTACATATTACTGCCTGGGAATTTCGACCGTGGCAGGCATTGTGATGAAACATGCAATGCCACTTGGGCACGTCTAAGGGAGGCATACCAAGACCAACAGTTTGGCGAAGGGCATTCCAGGAAAGATGAAACTTCACTAACTGTCTGGGTGCTAGATGGCAAACATATTGTTCTACAGGCTCCAGAGAACAATTGGTCAATAATTCTTTATTTTCTGTTGTAGGGGAGAGAGGGGTAAGATGACCCAGTGGGTAAGACCCATCCCCTGTTTCTAGGAAACTATGCACATGTGTTGTCATGTGACCATAAATGCAGGAAGCATTTATATATGGCTATGATGGAGAGAAGCACATGGAATGAGTGTTAAGTATTTTATTTTGCTTGTCAAAGTACATTTTCAGCACAATGTATAATGACTGTGTGGACTACTCCTGTCCACAGTCAGGTCAATGACAGAAGAAGAGGAGAGATGGTGCAGCAAACAGGCTTTAATTATGACAAATGATCAAAGCAGACAGGGGCTTCTCCTGCTCCGCTACTCTGTTGGTCGGTTGCTCGCTCTGCGGCCTCGGTCGGTTGTTCGCTCTGCGGCCTCGGTCGGTTGCTCGCTCTGCGGCCCCGCTCGCTGCTCGCTCTGCGGCCCTGCTGCTCGCTCTGCGGCCCCGCTGCTCGCTTGCTGCTCGGATTCTAGGCTGGGACCCAGCCTACTGCAAAAGGAACAGAACCAGGCCATCACCATTCATTTATTATGTGATGGATTAACTGATTCCGTTCAGCTGTCTGGCCTCCAGCAGGGACACTCCTGTCTCTCCCCAGCAGCCGGCGCCCTAACCCACAACCCACTGCCACACACCCCCACCGCCCCAAGCTAACTCCCCCTCCGCCGAGTGAGCGATGAAATCAGCCACGACTATCCGGTTACCCGGCCTGTGGATCACCTTGAAGTTGAACGGCTGTAACACCAGATACCAACAGGTGATCCGGGCATTGGCATCCTTCATGCGGTGGAGCCACTGGAGCCATGGTCCGACCAGAGGGTGAAAGAGCGCCACAGGAGATAATAACGCAGGGCGTCGAACGCCCACTGTATGGCGAGGCACTCTTTCGCCACCGTACTGTGCTTCACCTCCTGCTGAGCCAGCTTCCAGCTAATGTACAGTACGGGGTTGTCGACCCCCTCCACCTCCTGGGACAGAACGGCACCCACCGCCTTTGCTGTCCACGGAGAACCCGGCCTCCAAAGACCGCAAAGGCTGCGTCCTCCGAAGGCTGCAGCCCCAGAATTGAGACCCTTTTGGAGCCAGCCTCAAGTGGCCATGACACTCATGAAACTAATGTCTGAGAGAATATATTGATCACGTGAGCCAAAGTATTTTTTTATTGGTTGGCTTGTTTTATCAGGCTTGATGCTCCAACAGTCATTCAGGTGCTCTGGCTGGTAGACACAGTTCAGAATGTTAGAAGGCTAGAGATGGAGATGAGTGGTCTAGTGGTTTGGCTTCCAAATACAACACCAGATGGTTCTTAGTTCAATACCAGGGATGCCACCTTTGTACCCCTGAGCAAGGCACTTAACCCTGAGTTGCTCAAGGGGGACTGTCCCTATAGTTAGTTCACTGTATGTCTCTCTGGATAAGACTGTTTGCTAAATTACCTGTAATGTAATGAGACATCTCTTCATGGTGCAAGGAAGGTTCCCTGGTCCTCTCTTTCTAATGAGTGTGAATGTCTCAGGTAACTTTAATCAACCAAAGGCTCATATACTTTATCATACAGAGGTAGTTTTAGTTTTAGGTTTTAATTTATAACCCCCAACACACTACTAATACTGCTACCACACTGAGCTAAACTAAAAACATATGTTTCTAGCATGCTTACGCACCATTGTAATTAGAATCCCAATTCTTACAAACTACATTGAATTAGTACAGCATAAAAATACACACACACACACACACATATTTACCGTCTGTAGATTACAATAACAACTCAACCAGGTCTCTGTTAATCAAAATTATGGACACATTAATTATCTGCCAATATGATTTCACATAGCTAAGGTAACGTTAGCTGTGTCATGCTTTATGCCTGACTAGCCTGTAGCTCATCCAGCGGTGTTATTTAAAAAATTTGGCTAAATCTTAGTTTAAAAACAGGAATAGAGTACTAACATGTCCTTAATAGAGTATAAATCCAAAATAGTCACTTAAAATATAGCATAGATTAAATATCTTAATATAAAATTAAAAAAACAGCAATTGTTAAAACCTCTTAAAGGGCCTACGAAATGATAAACATGAATTTC
>NW_021167071.1:15000-47256 GCF_900634415.1 Cottoperca gobio
TTGTTCTATAGGTCATCAGCAGTTTGTCCCCTGCTGTGTTTATCACTCAGTCACTAAAAAGTCAAGGAAACAAGTGTGTATAAATTGTCTGTGTATCCTCATTCAATCTGTGCCCTCCTACAGACTACGTTGTATTCTGTAGAACTGGTGCCTTTGAGATCTCAAATAAATGCACAAAGACAACTCTGTCTCTATCACTATTTATTTGACGTTATATACACATCTCTCCAGAGTAAAGCAGGAAAACTTCCACAACAGATATCACAGTGCTGCTGTATTGTCTATTCTTGTGTAGTTAAGGGCCTTTTTCTGTTACTGTTACTTACTTTTGAAGATTTGTCATGAGAGTCAATTGCTTTGCATTATTCACACACGATAGATAAATATTTACTACGTTGTGTAAGTGTAAAGGACAACAATAAAAAAAAATGTAATGCAATGGATAAGCTTAGTTTTCAATGAAGTCACATCAACAATTAAAAAGAAATGCAGGAATTAACTTTGACGTTAGCGTTATCGTATACCCTCAATAAATAACTCCAGCTCAGCCAAAAACATATTGCATTATCTAGTTTAATGGATATCTAGGTGCTCCCATTAGCATCAGTAGCACAGCTGTGCGTCTTGTTCGAATGCTAACCCAGGGCTAAGTCATTAGGTGGCTAAATACACCGATACCTGGTCTTAATGCTAACATATAAATCAAATTAAACTAGAGCTAATAACTGGAGCACAGACTTCTTGGACGGCCTTTTTTAACAGCGCCGAAAGGTCAAGTTCTGTCCCTTGGATAAGCTGAGCCCGGAGCCGCCGAGCAGACAGTAGCTGCTAGTGTTGAGAAAAAAGATGAAGAACTCAGAGCTTGAATGTCGAATCAAAACAGCAATCTTCTAGTTAAATCGATATATCTATTAACGTGATAAGTCAAACATGGAAAATACTTCTCAGCTGAGAACACAAATCACATCCCCGTTTCCACAGACTGAATGGCTAAGATACACCCAGGTTGCTGTCTCACGGGTCCGCTCAAACTGCTGTACAAAGGATTATAAACATCTAATCTAGTACATGGAGTAGGCATTGACCTTCTCCTCATTGGTCCCCGTTGGCGCAATCACGCTCCTCCGTCAGCAGAGTCAGGAAGTGATGGTTGTTGACCTGTTTTCTTAAAGGGAAAGTGTTCCTACGGTGTTTACATTCAATATTGTGCTTGTAATACATCCAGTGCAGAAAATACATAGTGCAGAAATACATATTGATTGAGGTAGACAAATACATATGATAGTCTTTCAAGTGTGGATTAACACAATCAGGAGTAATTTACTTCACACTAGTTATGTTACGCCATGATTTTATTCAGGATAATTGATCTGTAGACAGAAACAGCTTTGCTCACCGTGTAGACTAGTCTACAGATTAGGGTGGGAAAATAATATTGCCCAGCCCAAAGTAAATAGTTTTGGTGATGTTTTAAAAACGTTAAGGAGACCAGAGGGTTTACCCGTTTAATCATTGGACCCGCGTCAAACTCTTTTCGAGCAATGTCACGTTAACTTGGTGAGCACAACTATTGTTACTTATAGAAATGATGGGTCAAATTAGGAAGCTGAAGTTGCAATAAACTAAACTTATCTCTAAAGTTACAAACTTCATTCAAGGCAGTTTCTTCCATGTCTTTATTTTCCCTCTCCTTCTCACTCATGCAAACTAAACCCACCTCTGTCAGCCTTCACTAATTCACTCACTGCGTTGGCTTTGATAAAGACCTGTCACCACAAGAACACAGCTAATTCACATGAAGAGAAATGTTTACCAGTGAACACCAGTGTGTGTTGGGGGGGGAGGGGTTAAGAGAGACAATTAATTACAGAATGCAAATTATATTGTCTAAAAGTGTCTTTTTTTTGCCTTCCTGCGTTGCCTGTTCAGGCAGATTTAATGAGCATCCCTCTCACACACTCCTGAAACCCATCTGCATGAAATGCAAAGTAATCTTTCAGCAATGATTCCCACTGTTCTAGTCATGAAAAGGTAATTCATGCTAAGTAGAGTCATAGTAGATGAGAGATGGAGACACAGCTTCTAACACTGGCTCCTGTTGCTTTAGAGTGGCAGTGTGTGGAGGAAAAGGTCACAACAATGGATTTCAGCTCTTAAAGCAACAATTGACCCTTCACCGCCCTTCCAATGCAGACTGGTCAATTATATTATAGTATCGACCAGCTGCGATCAAGCTCCGACAACTATACAGCCCTGCTTCAGACGATCATTTATTCAATTAATATTGATTCCTAAAGTGATTATTCCAATAGTGTTTGCTGCGAGAAGTTGTGGGAAATAGAAAATATGTTATTTCTGTTATGAACGTGACACAATAGGTTGAACTCAAAAGCAGCAACTCAAGACGAGGTTTCAAAAGTAAAAAGGTCTTTACTGAAGATCGTTTAAGTACAACAAAAAAAATCACTCATTGAGGAAAAAAGTAGAAAAAAGGAATTGCAAAAAAACATGAACAAAACTAAATTTGACTTGACTAAGGCAAAATTCTTCAATGGTTCTGGCTTAAAAAAATGCTGGCTCTCTTTGTGTCAAGACACAAGACGAACTGGCACAGGACAAAGGGAGACAAGGACTATTTATACACACACGAGGTAATGGGGTACAGGTGGCAACAATCAAACAGGCGGGAAAACTCAAACAGGAAGGGCTCTGAAACGAGAGGAACAGGTAATTACAAAATAAAACAGGAAGTGCAATGACAGACAGTGCATGACGAGACTAGACATGAGTGACTGTAGCATAAGTGAACAATGAGACAAGACTAAACATGAAAAATATAACATAAATACATTAACACTCATGATGGGATGTTACACTTACATCCTTTATGTAATTATGTTTATCCTTTATGTTAATGCTACTTAAACATTGACTGTACATTAAACATATTGTTGCTTTGCAACATGCAGGTACTGCATCAAATACTATGTTATATTCTTATACAAAATGTCTTTAGGATCTCGATGTGTGTAAGAAAATGACAGTTCTCATTTATCAATTGTAATATTACCTAAACATTGTTTAGGACCAATTTGTCATTAAAAAATAAGTTTTGACTTGTTTAAAAAAAAAAAATGAATAGAGCCAACCAGACCCTTTCTGTAAGCGTTCCTGTTGTTCGTTAAATGTTTATTGTTGGGTATACTTCCTGTTTTATTTTGTGTTACTTACCTTTCCTCTCGTTTCAGTGTCTCCACTTCCTGCCCATGTGTTTCCCATCTGTCATTAGTGATTCCACCTGTGTCTCGTTACCCCGCCCACTTCCTGGTGTATATAGTCTGTGTGTTTTGGTCCCCTCGTTGCCAGTCCGTCTTCGTACCTCTGTGTCGTAGTATTCCAGCGTTTGTCCTATGTCTCCTGATCCTGTTTCCTGTCTTCCTGGTTTGCCGGTTTCCCTGATCCTGCATCTGTTTGCGTCGCTGACTGCCTTCCTGTGTACCGACCTGTTTTTGCTACAAGTAAAGACTATTTTCCCGTACCTAGTCCTGTCTCTGAGTCGTGGCATTTGAGTCCTATTCCCTGTGTTCAGTACGTGTCATTACACTTTCAAGCATGCCAGACAGCTGCCAGAGGAGAAAAAGAGTGGGAAGATGGAAGTCACCAGGCAGCAGCTGGAACAGCATGTCAGGAGGCAGTACAGCGATCCAACAAGGAACGTCCCATTAGGACCACCAGGGTATGTGTTTCATCCTAACCTGCCAACATCAGAGTTCAGCATTGTTTCCCCAAGGCTCACTGAAGTCACATGTTGTGGAAAGAGCAAGGGCCTCATCAGCATCAGGCCCCAACTTAGTACCCTACAAGCTCTATAAAAACTGCCATAAGGTGCGAGAGGTGCTATGGTACCTCCATGAGAACTGCCTGGGAAAAGCAACAAATTCCATCTGAGTGGCAAAGAACAGTAGCAGTCTTCATCCACAAAGAAGTAAACTCCAAAAATATTGACTAATTCAGGAGCCTCGCTCTGCTATATGTAGAAGGAAAGATCTTCTCAGTGCTGGCCAGAACAATGACCAGCTACCTGAGAAATAATGGCTATATTGACAACAACTGCCAGAATGCAGGCTTCCTAGGGTGTGTGGAGAACTCTGCAATAATTTGGGAACAGAAGGCCAAGCTTGAGAAGAAATACCTGCAGGTCATCTGGCTCGACCTCACCAATGTTTATGGTTCAGTCCCACACCAGCTGATCAGCTACGCCATGGAGTTCTTCCACATGCCTTCCTGTATCAAGAGCTTGTTAACAAACAACTTCAAGGACCTCATAGGAATCACTGTGGGGTGTGCCATTTTCCCCCATCCTGTTTGTGTCAGCCTTTCCGATAATCCTCATTAGAGACAGACTGTGGAGGGGATCAAATTACCATCTGGACAAAAACTACCTCCACTGAGGAGCTACATGGATGATGTCCCCAGTCTCCTTCAGACAGCAGCATGTACATTTAGACTGCTGAAAAGGATGGATAAGCTGATGTCCTTGGCAAGAACGACAATCAAGCCCTCCAAGTTGTGTCTCTCAGAAGAGGAGTCAGAAACATCAGTACCATCTTTGGCTCTTTAAGCAGCCATCCGAAGGCCTGTTAAGGATTGACCAAAGCCAATTCAAAGGGAATTCTGGTGATACCAGACTACACTCTACCAGAGGGTGATATGAGAAGATGTCTTTAAAGATGAAATGAGGGAAATTCCATCATCAACAGTAAATAAGATGGATGGGTAAGCCAACTCACTCATATTAAAGTGGCTGGGGCTGCCAAGGTGCCTGTGGGAAGAGGCGTCACACTTTTGGTCTAAGGAAAACCAAAAAAAAAGGAAAAAGATGGTGGTAGCAGAGGTGACAAGGAAAGTAAAAAAGTCCTACAAGATCAAGGCTGTATCCCAGGGCTGACAAGGAGGCTGGACAACCTATAACGGGGTGGTTGACCGGAAAATTAGTTGGTCAGACTTCTATCAGAATCTATGAAACACTTCCCTGTCCTCGGAAAATTCCCAAACTACTGTTTGGGAATTCTGCTTACTCTGCAACACTCCCAATGCGAGCCTCCAGCAACTCCTGTCAGGCTGCAAGACTGGGCTTTTGCAAGGGCGCTACAGGTGGTGCCATGACCAGGTTCTGAGAAAGCTGGCTGAAGTGTTGAAGGGTCTCAGACAGGAAAGAAGGAGATGTTCACCACCTGTGGAACACCCCATCCACTTTGTCAGGGCAGGAGGAGGTAAAAGAACCACTAGGCCGAGGAAAATACCAAGGCTCTTCTCCTCTGACCAGGAGAGGAACATGAGAGTCGATCTCGGCAGGCGGCTCCACTTCCCCATGGAGACCACCATGTCTCTCCATCCTGACATAGTGATCCTGACATCAGAGGACGGGATTGAGGCCGCCGTCAATATGTCTCATAAACAACATATCAAATTTGTCTTTCATTTTTTGAATGAGGAAGTTTGACTGTAATCCAATGGGGAGAACCCGACTGCTATGACAAACTCTCATGGGTCGCTGAACCGTCTTTTATTATTGTTTTGAGCCCGTAGTTTAAGCCCCTATTTTAAGCCTGACCACCCTGATATCATAGAGAACATATTAAGACGGTTTGTAATTTTTATCCTGCATTTCATCCTTTAAAAATATAGCCCTGTCATCAACTGGCTGACAACATTTGATATATTTTCCTAAAATGTCCATGTAAGGTCAATATTTGCATGACTAAAAGAAACAAAAATGGATCCGCAGGAGCTTTGTTTTATACCTTGTTAGATGTTGAACATAATATGATCTTAAAATATCTTATAATATTTGCCAGTAAGACCATTATTATTATTTCAGTTTACTAATATTCCTCTTTAGGTCTTTAGTTTGACCAAAAGGTTGGTTGTTATAGAGGAATGAAAATTAAGATGGGCTATGACTATTGTTAACTTCATAATCATTTTCTTTCTTTAAATTTCCACATATTTAGAATTTCTTTTGGGTTTTCAAAGATGTTAGCCAATCTTAAATTCACACAAATTATTATGCTGGCATTTCTTTGTTCTAGATCAGGGGTTCTCAACAGCGTTCAGAGGGCGCTGGAAGCAATATTGTTGAAAAATTAATATAATTAATCCATCCATCATCTACCGCTTATCCGGGGTCGGCAGCAGCTCCAGTAAGGAACCCCAAACTTCCCTTCTCCGTGCCACATCCGCCAGCTCTGGGGGATCCCGAGGCGTTCCCAGGCCAGTGAGGAGATATAATCTCTCCACCAAGTCCTGGGTCTTCCCCGGGATCTCCTCCCAGCTGGACGTGCCTGGAACACCTCCCTAGAGAGGCGGCCAGGTGGCATCCTTACTAGATGCCCGAACCACCTCAACTGGCTCCTTTCAACGCAAAGGAGCAGCGGCTCTACTCCAAGTCTCCAACGGATGGCTGAACTTTTTACCCTTTCTCTAAGGGAGATGCCAGCCACCCGTCTGAGAAAACCCATTTCGGCCGCTTGTACCCGTGATCTCGTTCTTTCGGTCATTACCCAGACTTCATGACCATAGGTGACGGTAGGAACGAAGATCGACCGGTAGATCGAGAGCTTTGTCTTCTGGCTCAGCTCTCTTTTCGTCACAACGGTGCGGTAAAGCGACTGCAGTATCTCTCACTCCATCGTCCCCTCACTCGCGAACAAGACTGAGGTACTTGAACTCCTTCACTTGGGGTTAGGGGTCATTCCCTACCCGGAGTAGACAATCCACCGGTTTCCTGCTGAGAGCCATGGCTTCAGATTTTGAGGTGCTAATCCTCATCCCAACCGCTTCACACTCGGCTGCGAACTGATCTGACTGTT
Source organism: Cottoperca gobio (assembly GCF_900634415.1). Classification (NCBI taxonomy): domain Eukaryota; kingdom Metazoa; phylum Chordata; class Actinopteri; order Perciformes; family Bovichtidae; genus Cottoperca; species Cottoperca gobio. Next base: position 21,873 of record NW_021167071.1, read on the forward strand.
AAAGGTCACAGACCGATGATGCCATAAGGACCACATCATCTGCAAAGAGCAGCGATGAGATCCTCAGGCTACCAAACTGCAACCCCTCTCCTCCACGACTACGCCTTGATATCCTGTCCATGAAAATCACAAACAGAATTGGTGATAAAGCGCAGCCCTGGCAGAGGCCAACATTCACTGGGAACGAGTCCGACTTACTGCCGAGTTTTCCGGACACAACTCTCGCTTTGGGCGTACAGGGATTGGATGGCCCTCAGAAGTGACCCCCTCACCCCATACTCCCGCAGCACCTCCCACAGTATCACCCGGGGGACCCGGTCATATGCCTTCTCCAGATCCACAAAACACATGTAGCGTACTCTCAGGCCCCCTCCAGGATCCTTGCGAGAGTGAAGAGTTGGTCCGTTGTTCCACATCCAATCAGAGGTTCGATTATCGGCCGAACCCTCCTTTCCAGCACCTTGGAGTAGACTTTACCAGGGAGGCTGAGAAGTGTGACACCCCTGTAGTTGGCACACACACTCTGGTCCCCTTTTTTGAATAGGGGAACCACCACCCCGGTCTGCCACCCCCTAGGCACTGTCCCAGACTTCCACGCAATGTTGACGAGGCGTGTCAACCAAGACAGCCCCTCAACACCCAAAGCCTTCAGCATTTCTGGACTGATCTCATCAACCCCTGCGACTTTGCCACTGTGGAGTTGTTTGACTACCCCAGTGACTTCCATCAGGGAAATTGACAATGATCCCCCATCAGCTTCCAGCTCTGCTTCTACCATAGAAGGCGTGTCAGTCGGATTCAGGAGTTCTTCAAAGTGCTCCTTCCACTGCCCGATAACTTTCTCAGTCGATGCCGGATGGTTTTTCCAGAAGCACCTTGGTGCCGACTGAAAGTCCTTCTCCATAGCTTCTCCCACACCCGCTACTTTGCCTCTGCGATGACAGATGAACTCCAACGTAGCGGTGCTCAGCCGGGTACTTGTGAGTATCCCCACACCCGCCCGACGTCTCATAGCTTGAGGAACTCCGGAGAAGAATAGAGTCCAACCCCTATCCAGGAGAGTCAAGACTATGTATAGAGGTGACATTCCACGTCCCCAGAGCCAGCCTCTGCTGTCCGGGTCTGGTCCGTCGAGGTCCCTGACCATCACTGCCACCCGTGTGACAGCGCACCCGACCCCAGCGGTTTTTCCCATGAGTGGATTGATGGGAGGCACCACGAAGCTTCTTCGGGCTGTGCCCGACCGGGCTCCGTGGCAAACCCGGCCATCAGGTGCTCACTGTCGGCCCTCCCTCTGGGCCTGGCTCCAGACGGGGGCCCCAGGCTCGCTCCGGGCAGGGTCTCTCCTTTCCTTTCCCTCTGTTTCATGAGGTCGTTTTTGAACAATTCTTAGTCTGGCCCCTCGCCTTCAAAGATGTTAGCCAATCTTAAATTCACGCAAACTATTATGCTGGCATTTCTTTGTTCTAGATCAGGGGTTCTCAACGGGGGCAGTAGCGCCCCTCAGGGGGCGTTCAGAGGGCGCTGAAAGCAATATTGTTATTATTATGTAATTATTAATATGTAATATAAATAATAAATATTAAGAATAATCAGAATATGACAATCAGAATAATAATCAACATTAAATTAGTCTACATTTTATTTGATGGGGGGAGATAAGGGACTTGGATAATGGATAGGGGGGCGCTGGCCTAAAAGAGATTGAGAACCATTAAATATTGTATATTCTCTGTTTGCCGTATACTTTTTCTTTTTGAACTTTTCCATTATTGATTTCTATGGAATTTCCTTTTAAGAGTTTATCACACAAAAGTGTAATATTCCTAGTAATTGGAATTACATTTAACCAAGAGGTTCCTTGTATACAATATTAAAGAAATAATTCGGTGATCAGTAAATATTGATGGTTCTTTATTGGTTTCTTTAACTCCGTTGATTAAATCGTTCAATATAAGCCGAAAGTCAATACAACTCCAGTCCTCCCAAATATTATTCTAGTATTCATGAAGGTATTTATTAAAAAGTTCAATACAATACTAAAAAAAATAAAAAGGTATGAACCTGAAAAATGCATAATATTTCTCCTTGACGTGACCTCATTGTGAAGTAGCCTCAGTGATCCTCATTCTAAATTAGTATTTCACCACTTTAAAAGTGGGTGTGCTTTAATTAAAGACTTAAGGGGATTGGGTACTGGCAGGTACAAGAGTACAATAACCACAAAATGAGGATATGCTGTTGGACTGGAACAACTCAAAAACTAGTATAACACAAAGAACTGTACATCTGCTTTGCTTCAAAGACATTTTTCAGATTAAAGCAGTGCAGATTCTTCTTTTTTTTTTCTTGTAAATTTGGTCTGATGTGAAATCAATAAAATTACACAAACCCGGAGTCTCCTGAACATTCTTCTTGCAGTGAGGGGTTGGACCTCAAGCTTCAGCGTGCATAAGCTCCACACCTCACCTTTTAAATCTCCACAGAGCTCTGGAGAGTTTACAACAAAATAGAGATAACGCTTTAAGAGCGAGGTTGCAGGCTTCCAACCCCCCACCATCAACCAACCTGCCTGCACGTTATCTTAATTGTACAAGACAGGCAGCCTCAAACTACAGAAGAATCAAAAGAGATCAACACGTTCAATTTAAACTGCGAAACCATGCAGTCAAATAGGAATCTCTAATTACTTATGCTAATACGGCGATGACAGAGAAGCAGGGAAGCGGTGGAGGGAAGGCTACATTTGGTGTATCACTCAGGGTGTGCTCTAATTAAAAACTGAATTAATCTTTTGGACGTACAGGCTTGAGAAGAGGCAGACCTCTCTCTCACAGTGTGTCCCCAGTGAGGAGCAGAAGCCACTGAGAGGTAATTACTGTTATCTGCTGCTTGTTTCATGAACATGTGTCCTCAAAGAATGTAGAAGCTTAACTTGGCCCCCTGCTCTGACTGATGCCACGAAAATGATTACAAAATGGAAAAAGGGCCCCGTTTTTTCTCCTGAAAAGAAAATAGAGAGCTTTTTTACTCCAAACTACTCCCACTCTTTAAATTCCTTCTGGGGTGTGATATTTCCTCAGATATGTAGATAGATTGAGAAGGAAGAACAGAGTGAGTTGGAGTGCGAGACACGCAGAGGAGATAGAAGGCAGAAGATAGGAAAGAGAAACAGACAGGAGGAGAGAAGGTGGTGCAGAGCGGAGAGTAGAGATAGATCAACAAAAAGACTTTGCTGCCTTAGCGGTGAGCAGAATGAGAGAAGCCCAGAGAAAGCACACGTCAGCAGCCGGTAATTACACGCCAATCATCTGCCCACAGGCCAGTGCAGGGATTAACTAAGCGGAGAAATGGTGGGAGAAATTCAATTAAAAAACAAATTAATAAGCAGTGAGTTTTTACTCTGGCCACAGGGACCGGCCGAGGGGCGGGATCAGGCCTGCACATGCTGGTCAGTCATTGGGAGAGAGGAGGTGGCAGGGACATGATTGGTGGTGTTAAATCTGAGGAAACATGGGAGGGAATGTGATGAGAAAAAATGTAAGATAGAAGATAGATACAAGTAGCACCCATCCAATGTAGCAATATAAATCGGCTATGTGTAGCAGTACTATGGGTGGGGCCTTGGTATGTTTTCAAATTAATTTTACCTGCGCTATTACCTGTAATAAGAAATTACTGTTCAATCAACCTCTGTGCTCTTCGTCTGAAATGTAAATAACTGGAAGTGCCTTGAATAGATTTAGGACGTATATAAAAGTTATATACCTCCTATTTAGTTTGTGTTATATTGTATTGTACTTTTATGAACCCTTTTAAACAGTTCTTACCAAATTTGAATTACCAGTGATGAAATATGACCTCAAAGCTAATGGCTATAATGCTAATGCTAACGGCTACTCGCCGCTACACAATGTTTTTTACACTTTAAACATTTAGTCACAGTATAGAAAACAGTACACAAACCTGCTCACAAAAGTCCAAACCATGTGATAATTAAATGGGAGAAACACATTGCTCTCATTCGAAAATCAATGTTTACTCAACGGTGATACGTAACGCTTCTGAGCTTGTCTATAACACTGGACCCTTCTCTTTATGCATCCATGCACTACACGTGTGGCTTACGGCTAAGCCCCACCCCTCTACCTGACATTGTAATTGGGTTGGCTGTTGATTTTAGGACGTTCCAATTAAAGTACTGGAAAAACAAAGATTGACATATCTACTTTGTAGGCTACTGATAACACAAGCTAGCTCATGCAAATATCAAACAAACTATACTTGACATGAACATCTTTAACCTTTTGAACTGCAAAGGTTAATGCATTTACCCTTTTATACAGTTTAACCTTTTACGAATTTTACCTTCAAATATGTTTTAACCATATTTTTTTTACTTTTGATAAAACTTCTTACATGTTTAATGTCTAAACAGGGGTGGCGGGTAATGTAGGCTTAAGAAGGCCTAGCCTTATCTAAATGATTGGTCCCTATGTTATTGTGCACCACATATATAGACTAAGGGTAGACGCTACAATTTACTGTAGACGTTTAGGGAACATATACAGGCTACTGCTACTGGTACAATACCTAGTTATGTCCTGCAACTCCAAATGTCAGCCTGTAATAACATAAGGCTACGTTTCATAATCAAAGAATGCATTTATAATTCAGAGCACTCATAAGAACATTGCCCAACCAGAGCAATAAATATATTTTGGTTTCATGAACGATTCTCTGTCAAAATCATCAGAGGGAGGCTTGTAGCTGTTGCAACATGTCGTGTGTGACACACGCACCTACTCTCAACAAACATCGCTGTCCATTGTTCCGAGATGGCATTAATATTTTAAGTTAGCTTCGCAAGCTGAAAGTATGATACTTCTGTAATGTGCTGTGTGCTTTGGGGCAGCTGAGCTAGAAAGACGTTTGTATGTTTTCAAAGTAAAATTTGGCAACTCTGCATTACCATCTTTTTTGCTCACAGCTACAGTGATTTGGAAAATCCACAGATACTATTTGTGGTGACTATGATTTGGATTGTAGTTGATTGTTCCGTTTTAATTATATAAAGGATTAAGGTTATGCATAATTAAGGCCGTGGCAGATGTGTGCCTTAACTGTTGGCAAGCCGCTAGCTGCCCGCTCTGCTTGGCGGCTCTGGCCGGCTCAGTTTGTCCGAGGGACAGAACTTGACCTCTCGGTGGTGTTTGTGCCTTTTGGAGAATCTTTCATGCAAATATCAGACGATTAATATGCCTTGCTGAGCGGTTAAAACAGACCGAACAAGAAGTCTGTGCTTCAGTTTCTTCTCAAGTAAAATTCTAGGATTATTTTATTTATATATTAGCCCTAATGAATTAGCTTTTGGCGTATTTAGCTAGCTAATGAATTATTAGCCTTGTGTTAGCATGCGAGCAAGACGCACAGCTCTGCTTACGATGCCATAAAACTTGATGCCTGCAGTTGTTTTAATTGTTGATGTATCGTCATGTATGACTTCAATGTATGTCAATCGTGTGTTACATAAGTGAATAATGCAAAGCAATTGACTCTCATGACAAATCTTCAAAAGTAAGTAACAGTAACAGAAAAAGGCCCTTAACTACACAAGAATAGACAATACAGCATCACTGTGATATCCATCACTTCTTTAACTTAAAATGACATGTTGAAGTAATTTAGGTTATATTGTTTGTCTGTAAAGGAGTCTGTAACCTAACTCATATTACTTTACATATCTATTTGTTTGTTTGATCCAGACAGGCTGGAGCAGTGGATGCTCAGCATGAGAAGAACTGGACTCTTCTTCTGTGCAGAGAACTGAGAACCCTTTGTTTTCACACCTTACAAAGAATTAAGCAACTTATTGGTGTAAATTGATTGATATGCATTACATTATATATTAATGTGAAATTACTTCAGTCAGTGAAGTTTAGTGTTCTTTTGACATAAAAGGCCAAATGAAGAGTTTATCAAGCAACATTTCAGTGTATTTCATGCAAAGATCCTTTATTATCGAGTGAGAATTGCTACATTTTGTCCCCAGATATTGTCTTTGAAAAATTATTCTCCAAGTGAGACAATCGAACATAGCATGATTTTAGTGGCAGAAAGCTTCGAGAACAGTTAAATATTATTTTAATAGTAATATATATTTTAATGTGAACTGATGAACTGCACATTGTACATTCATACTCCAATTATTTTTGTAGTACACTGTTAAATGTAAAGCCCCATTCACATACAAAGTTGAATATCTACAGAAGTTAAACACACAAACCTCTTTTATGAATAACTTGCTCTGCATTAATGTCATTTTTATAGGGAAGGACATGGCTCAAGGACACCGCTGTGCCTATCATTTTTCTTTCTCCAGGGGCAAAGAACAGCCAAGGGAAGGAATTAAAAGCTGATGTTATGTGATGGTTTAGTTTGGACAATGCAGAACCTTCACTGAGAAACTTTATTTCTATTGTGACAATCTAAGATCTCACACTGAATAGTTTTGAAGCCCCAGAGGACCTTTCATCTATTTATGTTGTGGCCTCTGAGAAGGTGTTGTGTTTACTGTCAGGCTTATATAGTGTGGCAAAATAAAAACAAGACACAGTCGGCTGAATGAATGCACCTGTTTGCCACAGGTGAAGTCGATCAGCTGATTATATCTTTTTGCCTCACTAGTACTATATAAACTTTACAATACCTGTGCCTGGGTTTTTGCTTGAGGTAGGGCTGGGCAATTATGGACCAAAAATCCTATCGCTGTATTTTTTAGGCTGAATGGCCATACATGATATATGTCTTTGTATTTTCTATTAAGTGAAATAAATGTTCAGTTGTAAGTCAAAGCCACGTCACATTTCACAAACACTTATTAAAACAGATATCATATCATATTATGGTTAAGCTACGTTTAAGACGAGTAATTGAAAACTGCTTTCATTCATAAAATGTTACAATATAATCATGTAACAACAGATTTCTGGATTACTCATCTTAAACTGAACATGATGTGGAGATTTACAACCTCCATCTCCACAGGATTGACACTGAACAGTTCATCCATCTTCTCTGACGTCTCTGTGATGTCAACCTCCATGAAGGGGTTGCAATGAATGAAAATGAAATGAATGCCACACAGGGTTCCAGCTTATCAAAATCATTGACTTGTTCTAAAATAAGATGTGCGGCACTTTAAATGATGCCTCCGTTTCCGCGTTGGCCTTCTTCGTCTGTTGGGTGAATAAACAGCTGTTTTTTCAGTGTTACTTTTAACTGATTCACCTTTTCAGTCCATCGCGTGCAGCAGGAACACTGCCATCTGCCATCTGAAACACTGGTCCCACAGATGAGGCACACACACTTGTCATTCACGTTCGTAAACAACTCTCTTTCCCACTCCACGTGGAAATAGTATGTTTTCTGCTTTTTCTTGCCCTGTCACCTTCGTTGTCCATCTTGAATCTGAATAAACTCTCTATAGTACCAAACTCCTCACTTTAGCTCAGCTAGCGTAGCTAACAACATGTAGCCTGTGTAAGTTTGCTGCTACGCTGTGATTGGTCAGCATCAGAGTGACGTTGACAAGCTTGACAGGACTATCACCTTTTGATTGACAGCTGAGTGGCCTGTGTTATTATGTTGTATTGGAGGAGGTGGGACATCTATGTGTTGATTGAATAAGTGGGAAGAGGTGCATTTAATGTCGTGGGATGTTTTCTACACAGTCTGTGAACCGCAAGCTACTGAAAGCTTTCTGGAGAGCCCTGATCTAAATCATATGCTGATAAGCTTTACGGCTCTTCTAACCCTCCCCTTTCTCTGTCTTTAAAATGGATGAACACAGCTTTACATGTGTTCTTTCTTCCACACGCAGACTGCTTTGCACTCTGTATGACGATTGAACCTTCTTGCAAGACTAAAATACAGTTTGCTGTCCTACTCCTAAATGGTAGAACGAGATCCACATTAATGTCAGGTCAGCTGGAAGTCTGCACACCTTCTGCAGACTGAAAACTCCTATTTAAACTGCAGCTCGGACAATAATACTAAAATAAATTAACTCTGTATGTAGAACTTAAATATGTGGTCTTATTTGAAGCTAATGGTGGAATGTTATTCTAGTGCTTCTGCATGTTGCACGTCCACTGGTTTGTCTTATTGAAGCTGTTCTGCTCTGAAATGATTTCTCTTATTAGAAGCTGATGTTCTTGTAACATTCTTGCTGTTCTTAGTTTGTCTCATCATTGTTTTTAGTGTAACTTTTATTTGGACTAAAGTGTCACTCTAATATTGGATACACTGATTTAAGAAGAGATGAACCTTTGTTGGTGTTGCAGCAACACGTTACTCACATTAACACAATTATATTTTATATTACAAGTTTTCTGAAATGTGATATTTAATTATGTAAATTAAGCATTATGTTATTAAATGTGTGCTGATTTGCTACATGTCCAGATATAAAGTGTTTGGATGAAGCAAGTTCAAAGTGTTTCATGTTGTTCACGTATTAGAGCAGAGGTAGCCAACGCGGGCACTTGGTCCTGAATGCAGGACTTTTACTGCTTGTAGCTCCCTCCAATGATGAACACGAGGCCGAGGTTATGTTTTAAAATACTGGGTTTATTTTCATCCTTAACATCCTAGTCAACCCGTGAGAACTGGGTTAAAACAGAAAACATAGAAGTGAACAATAAATAAATATGTATGCATATGAAATAGATATCAATGCCGCTAAATCACACAAACGGCACACATCTAAAACTTAGCACATAGCACAAGCTAACACATACAATCATGTAGCACGTGGCATCTAGCATTCATATATACACATAACATTCAACTCAGACGCAGTTGCCCAAAACATTATACAAACATACCTCGTAGGCTGCTTGTCATCTAGAGGGACTGATGTCTTAAACTACATGTATTGAGCTTTATACTTGAAGAGATCGCAAGCTCACGCTGTGCTGCATTGATCTGGAGCTGTGATCACCGAGTGCCTCGATTAAATAAAACGTGTTACACAAACACCGCAGATTAGCTCCGCCTCTATGCATTTGTACCTTAAAGGTAGGAACCAAAATTAAAGTGCAGTACAACTACATAAACAGGGAAAACGTGAAGACAGTTACACTGCTGTTGGAGTATTTTCAGAGGTTTTATTATTTGTAGGCGTACTTGTTTTTAGCTGCATGTCTGTTTTATCTTTAATGTGTTCTTGAACTGTGTAACTGAGAGCATCGGAACAATAATCCCTGTATGTGAACACATTTACACAATAAAGCTGGTTATGAAACGAAGAGAACAGGGGCTGTGTCTCAATTCATGGGCTGCAGCCTGCGCAAGCTGTATTTGTAGACCGATTACATCACAGCGGCCGCGACAGGGGTGTCCCATTTCGGCAACTCCTTGAGATGCAGTCGACAAATGCGGTCTTCTTTTGCCAGATTTGCAGGATACATCTGATGTATCCTACACGGCCTCAGGTATCCCAAGATTCATTGCGCGCCCAGAGACGAAAAATGGCGCCCCTCGCCCACCCAGCAGTAGCGGCAAATGGATATACTTTTAAATGTAAGTATTGGGTTTCAACTCGCTCGAATAGCTAACGATACAAATGTTATAAAATCAAAGGACCTTAAAACATAACATTTTCGCTAAAATGACGGTTAAGTTACAGGACATTAGTGCTGATGTTAGTTAAGCTAGCTGCTCAGCAGCTGTTAGGAGCAGCTGCTTGGCTGCTGGCATCCGACCTAAATTAACCTTTTAAAGTAGAACTTTTAAGACCTTAACTTTCAAACTTTCAAACCTTTATATTTTACATAGATTGTGGGGATTGTATAGATAATGTATACTTCATATTACCGGCTTGGTTTTCTGACAGTTGAATATCACTTAAAAAGTCCAGTGCAATCATTCGGATTGATTATACATATTTTATAACTTAATCTCTTTTGTTTAGTGGTGTATAGCTAAACTTGTTCTAACATTTTGTTTTGTTTTAGGGAGAAGGAGACGAGGCAGAGCAGAGGATGGAGAGGATGGACAGACTCTTCTCTCTGCTGGAGAAACTTGTTGACGAATGAAATGTAAATTAATTGAAATAAATAATATATGTAATGATGAATATATTGCGCATTTAATTTACATAAACTATAAATGAAAAGTGATAAACTTAATTGATTTCAAGGTTCAAGAAGGATTTATTTTGTACAAATGATTTATTAATTTAGAAAAGGGATTATTTAATTTAGAAAACTACCTATCAATGAAAGGAAATGAATGATCGAACAAAGAAAATGATTGAATGATTATTATAAACAAAGGTATTATAAAACAATATAACATTTAACTATACAGATAAAGTTTGCTGCTGGACTTGGATGGGCTGCCACAATAAAGCCGCTGGTGTCTCCTGATGCGTCATCGAATATAAATTATCGTAAATAAACACAGTAGAGTATAGTAAAGAAAAACAGTACAGTACAGAAACGCAGTAGAGTGCAGGAAAGAAACGCAGTAGAGTACAGTAAAGAAACACAGAGTACAATAAAGAAATACAGTAGAGTATAGTAAAGAAAAACAGTACAGTACAGTAAAGAATCGAAGTAGAGTGCAGTAAAGAAACAAAGTAGAGTACAGTGAAGAAACGCACTAGAGTGCAGTAAAGAAACGCAGTAGAGTACAGTAAAGAAACGCAGTAGAGTACAGTAAAGAAACACAGTAGAGTGCAATAAAGAAACGCAGTAAAGACAGTAAGAAACGCAGTAGAGTACAGTAAAGAAACGCAGTAAAGTGCAGTAAAGAAACGCAGTAGAGTACAGTAAAGAAACACAGTAGAGTACAGTAAAGAAACGCAGTAAAGTGCAGTAAAGAAACGCAGTAGAGTACAGTAAAGAAACACAGTAGAGTACAGTAAAGAAACGCAGTAGAGTGCAGTAAAGAAACGCAGTAGAGTACAGTAAAGAACAGTAGAGTACAGTAAAGAAACACAGTAGAGTACAGTAAAGAAACACAGTAGAGTACAGTAAAGAAACACAGTAGAGTACAGTAAAGTAAAACAGTAGAGTACAGTACAGAAATGCAGTAGAGTACAGTAAAGAAGCACAGTAGAGTACATTAAAGAAACACAGTAGAGTACAGTAAAGAAATGCAGTAGAGTGCAGTAAAGAAACACAGAGTACAGTAAAGAAATACAGTAGAGTATAGTAAAGAAACAGTAGAGTACATTAAGGAAACACAGTAGAGAACAGTAAAGAAACACAGTAGAGTACAGTAAAGAAACACAGTAAAGAAACGCAGTAGAGTGAAGTAAAGAAACACAGTAGAGTACAGTAAAGAAATGCAGTAAAGTGTAGTAAACAAACACAGTAGAGTACAGTAAAAAAACGCAGTAGAGTACAGTAAAGAAACACAGTAGAGTACAGTAAAGAAATGCAGTAGAGTGCAGTAAAGAAACACAGAGTACAGTAAAGAAATACAGTAGAGTATAGTAAAGAAACGCAGTAAAGTGCAGTAAAGAAACGCAGTAGAGAACAGTAAAGAAACACAGAAGAGTACAGTAAAGTAATGCATAGAGTACAGTAAAGAAACACAGTAGAGTGCAGTAAAGAAATGCAGTAGAGTACAGTAAAGAAGCACAGTAGAGTACATTAAAGAAACACAGTAGAGAACAGTAAAGAAACACAGAAGAGTACAGTAAAGTAACACAGTAAAGAAACACAGTAGAGTACAGTAAAGAAACGCAGTAGAGTGCAGTAAAGAAACGCAGTGGAGTGTAGTAAAGAAACACAGTAGAGTACAGTAAAGAAACACAGTAGAGTACAGTAAAGAAATGCAGTAGAGTGCAGTAAAGAAACACAGAGTACAGTAAAGAAATATAGTAGAGTATAGTAAAGAAACAGTAGAGTACATTAAGGAAACACAGTAGAGAACAGTAAAGAAACACAGTAGAGTACAGTAAAGAAACACAGTAGAGTACAGTAAAGAAACACAGTAGAGTGCAGTAAAGAAACACAGTAGAGTACAGTAAAGAAACGCACTAGAGTGCAGTAAAGAAACACAGTAGAGTACAGTAAAGAAACGCAGTAGAGTACAGTAAAGAAACGCAGTAGAGTACAGTAAAGTAACACAGTAGAGTACATGAAAGAAATGCAGTAGAGTACAGTAAAGTAATGCAGTAGAGTACAGTAAAGAAACGCAGTAGAGTGCAGTAAAGAAACACAGTAGTGTGCCGTGAAGAAATGCAGTAGAGTGTAGTAAAGAAGCACAGTTGAGTACAGTAAAGAAACACAGTAAAGAACAGTAAAGAAACGCAGTAAAATCCAGTAAATAAACGCAGTAGAGTGTAGTAAAGAAACACAGAGTACAATAATGAAATACAGTAGAGTGTAGTAAAGAAACACAGTAGAGTACAGTAAAGAAACGCAGTGGAGTGCAGAAAAGAAACGCAGTAGAGTGCAGTAAAGAAACGCAGTAGAGTACAGTAAAGACACGCACTAGAGTGCAGTAAAGAAACGCAGTAGAGTGCAGTAAAGAAACGCAGTAGAGTACAGTAAAGAAACACAGTAGAGTACAGTAAAGAAACGCAGTAGATTGCAGTAAAGAAACACAGTAGAGTACAGTAAAGAAAAGCAGTAGAGAACAGTAAAGAAACACAGAGTACAATAAAGAAATACAGTAGAGTATAGTAAAGAAAAACAGTACAGTACAGTAAAGAATTGAAGTAGAGTGCAGTAAAGAAACAAAGTAGAGTACAGTGAAGAAACGCAGTAGAGTGCAGTAAAGAAACACAGTAGAGTACAGTAAAGAAACGCAGCAGAGTGCAGTAAAGAAACACAGTAGAGTACAGTAAAGAAACACAGTAGAGTGCAATAAAGAAACACAGTAAAGAACAGTAAATAAACACAGTAGAGTACAGTAAAAAAATACAGTAGAGTACAGTAAAGTAACACAGTAGAGTACAGTACAGAAATGCAGTAGAGTACAGTAAAGAAACGCAGTAGAGTGCAGTAAAGAAACGCAGTAGAGTACAGTAAAGAAACACAGTAGAGTACAGTAAAGAAACACAGAAGAGTACAGTAAAGTAACACAGTAAAGAAACGCAGTAGAGTGCAGTAAAGAAACGCAGTAGAGTGCAGTAAAGAAACGCAGTGGAGTGTAGTAAAGAAACACAGTAGAGTACAGTAAAGAAACACAGTAGAGTACAGTAAAGAAATGCAGTAGAGTGCAGTAAAGAAACACAGAGTACAGTAAAGAAATATAGTAGAGTATAGTAAAGAAACAGTAGAGTACATTAAGGAAACACAGTAGAGAACAGTAAAGAAACACAGTAGAGTACAGTAAAGAAACACAGTAGAGTGCAGTAAAGAAACACAGTAGAGTGCAGTAAAGAAACGCAGTAGAGTGTAGTAAAGAAAAGCAGTAGAGTACAGTAAAGAAACACAGTAGAGTACAGTAAAGAAACGCACTAGAGTGCAGTAAAGAAACACAGTAGAGTACAGTAAAGAATCACAGTAGAGTGCAGTAAAGAAACACAGAGTACAGTAAAGAAACATAGTAGAGTATAGTAAAGAAACAGTAGAGTACATTAAGGAAACACAGTAGAGAACAGTAAAGAAACACAGTAGAGTATAGTAAAGAAACACAGTAAAGAAACACAGTAGAGTACAGTAAAGAAACACAGTAAAGAAACGCAGTAGAGTACAGAAAAGAAACACAGTAAAGTACAGTAAAGAAATGCAGTAGAGTGTAGTAAACAAACACAGTAGAGTACAGTAAAGAAACGCAGTAGAGTTCAATAAAGAAACGCAGTAGAGTACAGTAAAGAAACACAGTAGAGTACAGTAAAGAAATGCAGTAGAGTGCAGTAAAGAAACACAGAGTACAGTAAAGAAATACAGTAGAGTACAGTAAAGAAACGCACTAGAGTGCAGTAAAGAAACACAGTAGAGTACAGTAAAGAAACGCAGTAGAGTACAGTAAAGAAACGCAGTAGAGTACAGTAAAGTAACACAGTAGAGTACATGAAAGAAATGCAGTAGAGTACAGTAAAGTAATGCAGTAGAGTACAGTAAAGAAACGCAGTAGAGTGCAGTAAAGAAACACAGTAGTGTGCCGTAAAGAAATGCAGTAGAGTGTAGTAAAAAAGCACAGTAGAGTACAGTAAAGAAACACAGTAAAGAACAGTAAAGAAACGCAGTAGAATCCAGTAAATAAACGCAGTAGAGTGTAGTAAAGAAACACAGAGTACAATAAAGAAATACAGTAGAGTGTAGTAAAGAAATACAGTACAGTGCAGTAAAGAAATGCAGTAGAGTACAGTAAAGAAACGCAGTAGAGTGCAGAAAAGAAACGCAGTAGAGTGCAGTAAAGAAACGCAGTAGAGTGCAGTAAAGACACGCACTAGAGTGCAGTAAAGAAACGCAGTAGAGTGCAGTAAAGAAACGCAGTAGAGTACAGTAGAGTATATTAAAGAAACACAGTAGAGCACAGTAAAGAAACACAGTAGAGCACAGTAAAGAAACACAGTAGAGTACAGTAAAGAATCACAGTAGAGTGCAGTAAAGAAACACAGAGTACAGTAAAGAAACATAGTAGAGTATAGTAAAGAAACAGTAGAGTACATTAAGGAAACACAGTAGAGAACAGTAAAGAAACACAGTAGAGTACAGTAAAGAAACACAGTAAAGAAACGCAGTAGAGTACAGAAAAGAAACACAGTAAATAAATGCAGTAGAGTGTAGTAAACAAACACAGTAGAGTACAGTACAGAAATGCAGTAGAGTACAGTAAAGAAGCACAGTAGAGTACATTAAAGAAACACAGTAGAGTACAGTAAAGAAATGCAGTAGAGTGCAGTAAAGAAACACAGAGTACAGTAAAGAAATACAGTAGAGTATAGTAAAGAAACAGTAGAGTACATTAAGGAAACACAGTAGAGAACAGTAAAGAAACACAGTAGAGTACAGTAAAGAAACACAGTAAAGAAACGCAGTAGAGTGAAGTAAAGAAACACAGTAGAGTACAGTAAAGAAATGCAGTAAAGTGTAGTAAACAAACACAGTAGAGTACAGTAAAAAAAACGCAGTAGAGTACAGTAAAGAAACACAGTAGAGTACAGTAAAGAAATGCAGTAGAGTGCAGTAAAGAAACACAGAGTACAGTAAAGAAATACAGTAGAGTATAGTAAAGAAACGCAGTAAAGTGCAGTAAAGAAACGCAGTAGAGAACAGTAAAGAAACACAAAAGAGTACAGTAAAGTAATGCATAGAGTACAGTAAAGAAACACAGTAGAGTGCAGTAAAGAAATGCAGTAGAGTACAGTAAAGAAGCACAGTAGAGTACATTAAAGAAACACAGTAGAGAACAGTAAAGAAACACAGAAGAGTACAGTAAAGTAACACAGTAAAGAAACACAGTAGAGTACAGTAAAGAAACGCAGTAGAGTGCAGTAAAGAAACGCAGTGGAGTGTAGTAAAGAAACACAGTAGAGTACAGTAAAGAAACACAGTAGAGTACAGTAAAGAAATGCAGTAGAGTGCAGTAAAGAAACACAGAGTACAGTAAAGAAATATAGTAGAGTATAGTAAAGAAACAGTAGAGTACATTAAGGAAACACAGTAGAGAACAGTAAAGAAACACAGTAGAGTACAGTAAAGAAACACAGTAGAGTACAGTAAAGAAACACAGTAGAGTGCAGTAAAGAAACACAGTAGAGTACAGTAAAGAAACGCACTAGAGTGCAGTAAAGAAACACAGTAGAGTACAGTAAAGAAACGCAGTAGAGTACAGTAAAGAAACGCAGTAGAGTACAGTAAAGTAACACAGTAGAGTACATGAAAGAAATGCAGTAGAGTACAGTAAAGTAATGCAGTAGAGTACAGTAAAGAAACGCAGTAGAGTGCAGTAAAGAAACACAGTAGTGTGCCGTGAAGAAATGCAGTAGAGTGTAGTAAAGAAGCACAGTTGAGTACAGTAAAGAAACACAGTAAAGAACAGTAAAGAAACGCAGTAAAATCCAGTAAATAAACGCAGTAGAGTGTAGTAAAGAAACACAGAGTACAATAATGAAATACAGTAGAGTGTAGTAAAGAAACACAGTAGAGTACAGTAAAGAAACGCAGTGGAGTGCAGAAAAGAAACGCAGTAGAGTGCAGTAAAGAAACGCAGTAGAGTACAGTAAAGACACGCACTAGAGTGCAGTAAAGAAACGCAGTAGAGTGCAGTAAAGAAACGCAGTAGAGTACAGTAAAGAAACACAGTAGAGTACAGTAAAGAAACGCAGTAGATTGCAGTAAAGAAACACAGTAGAGTACAGTAAAGAAAAGCAGTAGAGAACAGTAAAGAAACACAGAGTACAATAAAGAAATACAGTAGAGTATAGTAAAGAAAAACAGTACAGTACAGTAAAGAATTGAAGTAGAGTGCAGTAAAGAAACAAAGTAGAGTACAGTGAAGAAACGCAGTAGAGTGCAGTAAAGAAACACAGTAGAGTACAGTAAAGAAACGCAGCAGAGTGCAGTAAAGAAACACAGTAGAGTACAGTAAAGAAACACAGTAGAGTGCAATAAAGAAACACAGTAAAGAACAGTAAATAAACACAGTAGAGTACAGTAAAAAAATACAGTAGAGTACAGTAAAGTAACACAGTAGAGTACAGTACAGAAATGCAGTAGAGTACAGTAAAGAAACGCAGTAGAGTGCAGTAAAGAAACGCAGTAGAGTACAGTAAAGAAACACAGTAGAGTACAGTAAAGAAACACAGAAGAGTACAGTAAAGTAACACAGTAAAGAAACGCAGTAGAGTGCAGTAAAGAAACGCAGTAGAGTGCAGTAAAGAAACGCAGTGGAGTGTAGTAAAGAAACACAGTAGAGTACAGTAAAGAAACACAGTAGAGTACAGTAAAGAAATGCAGTAGAGTGCAGTAAAGAAACACAGAGTACAGTAAAGAAATATAGTAGAGTATAGTAAAGAAACAGTAGAGTACATTAAGGAAACACAGTAGAGAACAGTAAAGAAACACAGTAGAGTACAGTAAAGAAACACAGTAGAGTGCAGTAAAGAAACACAGTAGAGTGCAGTAAAGAAACGCAGTAGAGTGTAGTAAAGAAAAGCAGTAGAGTACAGTAAAGAAACACAGTAGAGTACAGTAAAGAAACGCACTAGAGTGCAGTAAAGAAACACAGTAGAGTACAGTAAAGAATCACAGTAGAGTGCAGTAAAGAAACACAGAGTACAGTAAAGAAACATAGTAGAGTATAGTAAAGAAACAGTAGAGTACATTAAGGAAACACAGTAGAGAACAGTAAAGAAACACAGTAGAGTATAGTAAAGAAACACAGTAAAGAAACACAGTAGAGTACAGTAAAGAAACACAGTAAAGAAACGCAGTAGAGTACAGAAAAGAAACACAGTAAAGTACAGTAAAGAAATGCAGTAGAGTGTAGTAAACAAACACAGTAGAGTACAGTAAAGAAACGCAGTAGAGTTCAATAAAGAAACGCAGTAGAGTACAGTAAAGAAACACAGTAGAGTACAGTAAAGAAATGCAGTAGAGTGCAGTAAAGAAACACAGAGTACAGTAAAGAAATACAGTAGAGTACAGTAAAGAAACGCACTAGAGTGCAGTAAAGAAACACAGTAGAGTACAGTAAAGAAACGCAGTAGAGTACAGTAAAGAAACGCAGTAGAGTACAGTAAAGTAACACAGTAGAGTACATGAAAGAAATGCAGTAGAGTACAGTAAAGTAATGCAGTAGAGTACAGTAAAGAAACGCAGTAGAGTGCAGTAAAGAAACACAGTAGTGTGCCGTAAAGAAATGCAGTAGAGTGTAGTAAAAAAGCACAGTAGAGTACAGTAAAGAAACACAGTAAAGAACAGTAAAGAAACGCAGTAGAATCCAGTAAATAAACGCAGTAGAGTGTAGTAAAGAAACACAGAGTACAATAAAGAAATACAGTAGAGTGTAGTAAAGAAATACAGTACAGTGCAGTAAAGAAATGCAGTAGAGTACAGTAAAGAAACGCAGTAGAGTGCAGAAAAGAAACGCAGTAGAGTGCAGTAAAGAAACGCAGTAGAGTGCAGTAAAGACACGCACTAGAGTGCAGTAAAGAAACGCAGTAGAGTGCAGTAAAGAAACGCAGTAGAGTACAGTAGAGTATATTAAAGAAACACAGTAGAGCACAGTAAAGAAACACAGTAGAGCACAGTAAAGAAACACAGTAGAGTACAGTAAAGAATCACAGTAGAGTGCAGTAAAGAAACACAGAGTACAGTAAAGAAACATAGTAGAGTATAGTAAAGAAACAGTAGAGTACATTAAGGAAACACAGTAGAGAACAGTAAAGAAACACAGTAGAGTACAGTAAAGAAACACAGTAAAGAAACGCAGTAGAGTACAGAAAAGAAACACAGTAAATAAATGCAGTAGAGTGTAGTAAACAAACACAGTAGAGTACAGTAAAGAAACGCAGTAGAGTGCAATAAAGAAACGCAGTAGAGTACAGTAAAGAAACACAGTAGAGTACAGTAAAGAAATGCAGTAGAGTGCAGTAAAGAAACACAGAGTACAGTAAAGAAATACAGTAGAGTATAGTAAAGAAACAGTAAAGTACATTAAAGAAACACAGTAGAGAACAGTAAATAAATACAGTAGAGTACAGTAAAGAAACACAGTAGAGTGCAGTAAAGAAACACAGTAGAGTGCAGTAAAGAAACGCAGTAGAGTGTAGTAAACAAACACAGTAGAGTACATTAAAGAAACACAGTAGAGTACATTAAAGAAACACAGTAGAGTACGGTAAAGAAACACACTAGAGTGCAGTAAAGAAACACAGTAGAGTACAGTAAAGAAACGCAGTAGAGTACAGTAAAGAAACACAGTAGAGTACAGTAAAGTAACACGGTAGAGTACATGAAAGAAATGCAGTAGAGTACAGTAAAGTAATGCAGTAGAGTACAGTAAAGAAACGCAGTAGAGTGCAGTAAAGAAACACAGTAGTGTGCCGTAAAGAAATGCAGTAGAGTGTAGTAAAGAAGCACAGTAGAGTACAGTAAAGAAACACAGTAAAGAACAGTAAAGAAACGCAGTAGAATCCAGTAAAGAAACGCAGTAGAGTGTAGTAAAGAAACACAGAGTACAATAAAGAAATACAGTAGAGTGTAGTAAAGAAATACAGTACAGTGCAGTAAAGAAATGCAGTAGAGTACAGTAAAGAAACGCAGTAGAGTGCAGAAAAGAAACGCAGTAGAGTGCAGTAAAGAAACGCAGTAGAGTGCAGTAAAGACACGCAGTAGAGTGCAGTAAAGAAACGCAGTAGAGTGCAGTAAAGAAACGCAGTAGAGTACAGTAAAGAAACACAGTAGAGTACAGTAAAGAAATGCAGTAGAGTGCAGTAAAGAAACACAGAGTACAGTAAAGAAATATAGTAGAGTATAGTAAAGAAACAGTAGAGTACATTAAGGAAACACAGTAGAGAACAGTAAAGAAACACAGTAGAGTACAGTAAAGAAACACAGTAGAGTACAGTAAAGAAACACAGTAGAGTGCAGTAAAGAAACACAGTAGAGTACAGTAAAGAAACGCACTAGAGTGCAGTAAAGAAACACAGTAGAGTACAGTAAAGAAACGCAGTAGAGTACAGTAAAGAAACGCAGTAGAGTACAGTAAAGTAACACAGTAGAGTACATGAAAGAAATGCAGTAGAGTACAGTAAAGTAATGCAGTAGAGTACAGTAAAGAAACGCAGTAGAGTGCAGTAAAGAAACACAGTAGTGTGCCGTGAAGAAATGCAGTAGAGTGTAGTAAAGAAGCACAGTTGAGTACAGTAAAGAAACACAGTAAAGAACAGTAAAGAAACGCAGTAAAATCCAGTAAATAAACGCAGTAGAGTGTAGTAAAGAAACACAGAGTACAATAATGAAATACAGTAGAGTGTAGTAAAGAAACACAGTAGAGTACAGTAAAGAAACGCAGTGGAGTGCAGAAAAGAAACGCAGTAGAGTGCAGTAAAGAAACGCAGTAGAGTACAGTAAAGACACGCACTAGAGTGCAGTAAAGAAACGCAGTAGAGTGCAGTAAAGAAACGCAGTAGAGTACAGTAAAGAAACACAGTAGAGTACAGTAAAGAAACGCAGTAGATTGCAGTAAAGAAACACAGTAGAGTACAGTAAAGAAAAGCAGTAGAGAACAGTAAAGAAACACAGAGTACAATAAAGAAATACAGTAGAGTATAGTAAAGAAAAACAGTACAGTACAGTAAAGAATTGAAGTAGAGTGCAGTAAAGAAACAAAGTAGAGTACAGTGAAGAAACGCAGTAGAGTGCAGTAAAGAAACACAGTAGAGTACAGTAAAGAAACGCAGCAGAGTGCAGTAAAGAAACACAGTAGAGTACAGTAAAGAAACACAGTAGAGTGCAATAAAGAAACACAGTAAAGAACAGTAAATAAACACAGTAGAGTACAGTAAAGAAATACAGTAGAGTACAGTAAAGTAACACAGTAGAGTACAGTACAGAAATGCAGTAGAGTACAGTAAAGAAACGCAGTAGAGTGCAGTAAAGAAACGCAGTAGAGTACAGTAAAGAAACACAGTAGAGTACAGTAAAGAAACACAGAAGAGTACAGTAAAGTAACACAGTAAAGAAACGCAGTAGAGTGCAGTAAAGAAACGCAGTAGAGTGCAGTAAAGAAACGCAGTGGAGTGTAGTAAAGAAACACAGTAGAGTACAGTAAAGAAACACAGTAGAGTACAGTAAAGAAATGCAGTAGAGTGCAGTAAAGAAACACAGAGTACAGTAAAGAAATATAGTAGAGTATAGTAAAGAAACAGTAGAGTACATTAAGGAAACACAGTAGAGAACAGTAAAGAAACACAGTAGAGTACAGTAAAGAAACACAGTAGAGTACAGTAAAGAAACACAGTAGAGTGCAGTAAAGAAACACAGTAGAGTGCAGTAAAGAAACGCAGTAGAGTGTAGTAAAGAAAAGCAGTAGAGTACAGTAAAGAAACACAGTAGAGTACAGTAAAGAAACGCACTAGAGTGCAGTAAAGAAACACAGTAGAGTACAGTAAAGAATCACAGTAGAGTGCAGTAAAGAAACACAGAGTACAGTAAAGAAACATAGAGTATAGTAAAGAAACAGTAGAGTACATTAAGGAAACACAGTAGAGAACAGTAAAGAAACACAGTAGAGTATAGTAAAGAAACACAGTAAAGAAACACAGTAGAGTACAGTAAAGAAACACAGTAAAGAAACGCAGTAGAGTACAGAAAAGAAACACAGTAAAGTACAGTAAAGAAATGCAGTAGAGTGTAGTAAACAAACACAGTAGAGTACAGTAAAGAAACGCAGTAGAGTGCAATAAAGAAACGCAGTAGAGTACAGTAAAGAAACACAGTAGAGTACAGTAAAGAAATGCAGTAGAGTGCAGTAAAGAAACACAGAGTACAGTAAAGAAATACAGTAGAGTACAGTAAAGAAACGCACTAGAGTGCAGTAAAGAAACACAGTAGAGTACAGTAAAGAAACGCAGTAGAGTACAGTAAAGAAACGCAGTAGAGTACAGTAAAGTAACACAGTAGAGTACATGAAAGAAATGCAGTAGAGTACAGTAAAGTAATGCAGTAGAGTACAGTAAAGAAACGCAGTAGAGTGCAGTAAAGAAACACAGTAGTGTGCCGTAAAGAAATGCAGTAGAGTGTAGTAAAAAAGCACAGTAGAGTACAGTAAAGAAACACAGTAAAGAACAGTAAAGAAACGCAGTAGAATCCAGTAAATAAACGCAGTAGAGTGTAGTAAAGAAACACAGAGTACAATAAAGAAATACAGTAGAGTGTAGTAAATAAATACAGTACAGTGCAGTAAAGAAATGCAGTAGAGTACAGTAAAGAAACGCAGTAGAGTGCAGAAAAGAAACGCAGTAGAGTGCAGTAAAGAAACGCAGTAGAGTGCAGTAAAGACACGCACTAGAGTGCAGTAAAGAAACGCAGTAGAGTGCAGTAAAGAAACGCAGTAGAGTACAGTAGAGTATATTAAAGAAACACAGTAGAGCACAGTAAAGAAACACAGTAGAGCACAGTAAAGAAACACAGTAGAGTACAGTAAAGAATCACAGTAGAGTGCAGTAAAGAAACACAGAGTACAGTAAAGAAACATAGTAGAGTATAGTAAAGAAACAGTAGAGTACATTAAGGAAACACAGTAGAGAACAGTAAAGAAACACAGTAGAGTACAGTAAAGAAACACAGTAAAGAAACGCAGTAGATTGCAGTAAAGAAACACAGTAGAGTACAGTAAAGAAAAGCAGTAGAGAACAGTAAAGAAACACAGAGTACAATAAAGAAATACAGTAGAGTATAGTAAAGAAAAACAGTACAGTACAGTAAAGAATTGAAGTAGAGTGCAGTAAAGAAACAAAGTAGAGTACAGTGAAGAAACGCAGTAGAGTGCAGTAAAGAAACACAGTAGAGTACAGTAAAGAAACGCAGCAGAGTGCAGTAAAGAAACACAGTAGAGTACAGTAAAGAAACACAGTAGAGTGCAATAAAGAAACACAGTAAAGAACAGTAAATAAACACAGTAGAGTACAGTAAAAAAATACAGTAGAGTACAGTAAAGTAACACAGTAGAGTACAGTACAGAAATGCAGTAGAGTACAGTAAAGAAACGCAGTAGAGTGCAGTAAAGAAACGCAGTAGAGTACAGTAAAGAAACACAGTAGAGTACAGTAAAGAAACACAGAAGAGTACAGTAAAGTAACACAGTAAAGAAACGCAGTAGAGTGCAGTAAAGAAACGCAGTAGAGTGCAGTAAAGAAACGCAGTGGAGTGTAGTAAAGAAACACAGTAGAGTACAGTAAAGAAACACAGTAGAGTACAGTAAAGAAATGCAGTAGAGTGCAGTAAAGAAACACAGAGTACAGTAAAGAAATATAGTAGAGTATAGTAAAGAAACAGTAGAGTACATTAAGGAAACACAGTAGAGAACAGTAAAGAAACACAGTAGAGTACAGTAAAGAAACACAGTAGAGTACAGTAAAGAAACACAGTAGAGTGCAGTAAAGAAACACAGTAGAGTGCAGTAAAGAAACGCAGTAGAGTGTAGTAAAGAAAAGCAGTAGAGTACAGTAAAGAAACACAGTAGAGTACAGTAAAGAAACGCACTAGAGTGCAGTAAAGAAACACAGTAGAGTACAGTAAAGAATCACAGTAGAGTGCAGTAAAGAAACACAGAGTACAGTAAAGAAACATAGTAGAGTATAGTAAAGAAACAGTAGAGTACATTAAGGAAACACAGTAGAGAACAGTAAAGAAACACAGTAGAGTATAGTAAAGAAACACAGTAAAGAAACACAGTAGAGTACAGTAAAGAAACACAGTAAAGAAACGCAGTAGAGTACAGAAAAGAAACACAGTAAAGTACAGTAAAGAAATGCAGTAGAGTGTAGTAAACAAACACAGTAGAGTACAGTAAAGAAACGCAGTAGAGTTCAATAAAGAAACGCAGTAGAGTACAGTAAAGAAACACAGTAGAGTACAGTAAAGAAATGCAGTAGAGTGCAGTAAAGAAACACAGAGTACAGTAAAGAAATACAGTAGAGTACAGTAAAGAAACGCACTAGAGTGCAGTAAAGAAACACAGTAGAGTACAGTAAAGAAACGCAGTAGAGTACAGTAAAGAAACGCAGTAGAGTACAGTAAAGTAACACAGTAGAGTACATGAAAGAAATGCAGTAGAGTACAGTAAAGTAATGCAGTAGAGTACAGTAAAGAAACGCAGTAGAGTGCAGTAAAGAAACACAGTAGTGTGCCGTAAAGAAATGCAGTAGAGTGTAGTAAAGAAGCACAGTAGAGTACAGTAAAGAAACACAGTAAAAAAGAACAGTAAAGAAACGCAGTAGAATCCAGTAAAGAAACGCAGTAGAGTGTAGTAAAGAAAACACAGAGTACAATAAAGAAATACAGTAGAGTGTAGTAAAGAAATACAGTACAAGTGCAGTAAAGAAATGCAGTAGAGTACAGTAAAGAAACGCAGTAGAGTGCAGAAAAGAAAACGCAGTAGAGTGCAGGAAAGAAACGCAGTAGAAGTGCAGTAAAGACACGCAGTAGAAGTGCAGTAAAGAAACTCAGTAGAGTGCAGTAAAGAAACGCAGTAGAGTACAGTAAAGAAACACAGTAAGAGTACAGTAAAGAAATGCAGTAGAGTGCAGTAAAGAAACACAGAGTACAGTAAAGAAATATAGTAGAGTAATAGTAAAAGAAACAGTAGAGTACATTAAGGAAACACAGTAAGAGAACGAGTAAACGAAAACACAGTAGAGTACAGTAAAGAAATACACAGTAGAGTGTAACAGTAAAGAAATCACAGTAGAGTGCAGTAAAGAAACACAGTAGAGGTACATAAAGAAGACCGCAACTAGAGTGCAGTAAAGAAAACACAGTAGAGTACAGTAAAGAATCACAGTAGAGTGCAGTAAAACTACACGCGTACTCGCGGGCGGCCGGGAGGCTACGCGTGTTTCTTACTGGTCGTTACGGTGGGGGGTGTTCGTTACTGTACTCTACTGTGCGTCTTTACTACCTCTACTGCAATGTCTTTCCTTTACGGCCACACTACTGTGTTTCTTTCTCTGCACTTCTAACTGTTTCTTTAACTGTGACCTCCTGCATTACTTTTACTGTACTCTACGGGCATTTCTTTCATTACTCTGACCGTTGTTACTTTACTGTAGATCACTGTGTTTCTTTACTGTACTCTACTGGGTTTCTTTACTGTACTGTACTGGTGTTTCTTATACTGCCACTCTAGTGTTTCGTTTACCGTACTATCTACTGTGTTTCTTTAATGTTACTGCTACTGTGTTTCTTTACTGTACTCTACTGTGTTTGTTTACTACAACTCTACGTACTGCTTTTCCTTTACTTGCACTCTACTGTGTTTCTTACCTGACATCTACTGTGTTGTCCTTTACTTGATAACTCTACTTATTATTACTGTTCTCTACTCTGTGTTTTTCATCTTAATGTACTTTACCTGTTTCTTTCCTATACTCTACTGTATTGCTTTACTGTAACTCTTGTGTTCTTTACTGCACTCTACTGCATTTCTTTCACTGTACGTCTACTGTGTTTCTTACTGTACTCTACGCGTTTCTTTATTGCACTCTACTGACGTTTTCTTATGTACTCTACGTGTTTGTTACTACACTCTACTCCATTTATTTACTGTGTTTTCTTTTCTGTACTCTACGTTTTTTACTGTGTTTTCTTTACTATACTCTACTGTGTTTCGTTACTGTTATCTCACTGTGTTTCCGTAATGTACTCTACTTCTTATATCTGTTTCTTTACTGTACTCTGTTTTC
>NW_021167072.1:0-68567 GCF_900634415.1 Cottoperca gobio
ACCATCTGGTGGTGAGTTGGATCAAGGGGTGGGGGAAGACTCTGGACAGACCTGGTAAACCCAAAAGGGTAGTGCGGGTGAACTGGGAACGTCTGGAGGAAGCCCCTGTCCTGGGGATCTTTAACTCACACCTCCGGCGGAGCTTTTCAGCCATCCCTGTGGAGGTTGGGGGCATTGAACCTGAGTGGGCGATGTTCAAAACCTCTATTGCTGAAGCTGCGGTGATGAGCTGTGGTCTCAAGGTCTTAGGTGCCTCAAGGGGCGGTAACCCTCGAACACCGTGGTGGACCCCGGTGGTCAGGGAAGCCGTCCGACTGAAGAAGGAGTCCTTCCGGGTTATGTTATCCGGGAGGACTCCGGAAACAGTTGCAGGGTATCGAAAGACTAGAAGGGCGGCAGCTTCTGCCATGTCAGAGGCAAAGCAGCGGGTGTGGGAGAAGTTCGGAGAAGCTATGGAGAAGGACTTTCGGTCGGCACCAAGGTGCTTCTGGAAAACCATCCAGCACCTCAGGAGGGGGAAGCGAGGAACCATCCAAGCTGTGTACAGCAAGGGTGGGACCCTGCTGACTTCAACTGAGAAGGTTATCGGCCGGTGGAAGGAGCACTTTGAGGAACTCCTGAATCCG
The DNA here is from genome assembly GCF_900634415.1 of Cottoperca gobio. Taxonomy (NCBI): domain Eukaryota; kingdom Metazoa; phylum Chordata; class Actinopteri; order Perciformes; family Bovichtidae; genus Cottoperca; species Cottoperca gobio. The sequence continues at coordinate 627 of NW_021167072.1, forward strand.
ACTAACACGCCCTCTATGGTTGAGGCAGAGCTGGAAGCTGATGGGGGATCATCGTCAATTTCCCTGATGGAAGTCACTGAGGTAGTCAAACAACTCCACAGTGGCAAAGCCGCAGGGGTTGATGAGATCCGTCCAGAAATGCTGAAGGCTTTGGGTGTTGAGGGGCTGTCTTGGTTGACACGCCTCGTCAACATTGCGTGGAAGTCTGGGACAGTGCCTAGGGGTTGGCAGACCGGGTTGGTGGTTCCCCTATTTAAAAAGGGGGACCAGAGAGTGTGTGCCAACTACAGGGGTATCACACTTCTCAGCCTCCCTGGTAAAGTCTACTCCAAGGTACTGGAAAGGAGGGTTCGGCCGGTAGTCGAACCTCTGATTGAAGAGGAACAATGCGGATTCCGTCCTGGTCGTGGAACAACGGACCAACTCTTCACTCTCGCAAGGATCCTGGAGGGGGCCTGGGAGTACGCCCATCCGGTCTACATGTGTTTTGTGGATCTGGAGAAGGCGTATGACCGGGTCCCCCGGATGATACTGTGGGAGGTGCTGCGGGAGTATGGGGTGAGGGGGTCACTTTTGAGGGCCATCCAATTCCTGTACGCCCAAAGCGAGAGTTGTGTCCGGATACTCGGCAGTAAGTCGGACTCGTTTCCAGTGAATGTTGGCCTCCGCCAGGGCTGCGCTTTATCACCAATCCTGTTCGTGATTTTCATGGATAGGATATCAAGGCGTAGTCGTGGAGGAGAGGGGTTGCAGTTCGGTGACCTGAGGATCTCATCGCTGCTCTTTGCAGATGACGTGGTCCTTATGGCATCATCGGTCTGTGACCTTCAACAGTCACTGGATCGGTTCGCAGCCGAGTGTGAAGCGGTTGGGATGAGGATCAGCACCTCCAAATCTGAGGCCATGGCTCTCAGCAGGAAACCGGTGGATTGCCTACTCCGGGTAGGGAATGAGCCATTACCCCAAGTGAAGGAGTTCAAGTACCTCGGGGTCTTGTTTGCGAGTGAGGGGACAATGGAGCGAGAGATTGGCCGGAGAATCGGAGCAGCGGGGGGCGGTATTACAGTCACTTTACCGCACCGTTGTGACGAAAAGAGAGCTGAGCCAGAAGGCAAAGCTCTCAATCTACCGGTCGATCTTCGTTCCTACCCTCACCTATGGTCATGAAGGCTGGGTCATGACCGAAAGAACGAGATCACGGGTACAAGCGGCCGAAATGGGTTTTCTCAGAAGGGTGGCTGGCGTCTCCCTTAGAGATAGGGTGAGAAGCTCAGCCATCCGTGAGAGACTCGGAGTAGAGCTGCTGCTCCTTTACGTTGTTACGTGCTAAGCTAACGTTAGCTACAACCCCCACACACAGCCTGTTAGTAGCTAGCAGATAGCTCCCGCTAACAGCTTTGACTGCGCGTGGAGTTTGGATTATTGTATTTGTGAGGCTTTTTGTACGCGCTTCATGTTCTAAATGAAAACACTGGTGTAATATAACGAAGTACATTTACTCAACTGAAGTACAAGTTAGAGGTTCTTGTACTTGTACTACTTTATACTTTTACTGCACTACATCAGAGACAAACTGAGGTGGAAGAAGTACTTCAGTAAAAGTACTAATACCACAGTGTGAAATACTAGCTACAAGTAGAAGTACAAGAGTTAGCAAAGTACTCATTCTGCAGAGTAATGTGTATTATATTATTATAATTATTGTTGCAAGAACGAGATCACGGGTACAAGCGGCCGAAATGGGTTTTCTCAGACGGGTGGCTGGCGTCTCCCTTAGAGATAGGGTGAGAAGCTCAGCCATCCGTGAGAGACTCGGAGTAGAGCCGCTGCTCCTTTACGTTGAAAGGAGCCAGTTGAGATAGTTCGGGCATCTAGTAAGGATGCCACCTGGGCGCCTCCCTAGGGAAGTGTTCCAGGCACGTCCAGCTGGGAGGAGACCCCGGGGGAAGACCCAGGACTCGATGGAGAGATTATATCTCCTCACTGGCCTGGGAACGCCTCAGGATCCCCCAGTCGGAGCTGGAGGATGTGGCCCGGAGAAGGGAAGATTGGGGTTCCTTACTGGAGCTGCTGCCCCCGCGACCCGATCCCGGAAAAGCGGTAGACATGGCTGGATGGATGGATGGATGGATATACATACATACATACATACACATACATACATACATACATACATACATACATAGACAATATACACATACAAACACAACACAACAACAACATAGCATACATAATATATATATATAGAATATAGAACATACAACATACATAATATATAGATATATAATATAAGATTAAGAGTAGAGATATATATAGAAATATATATAATATATATAATATTATAATAGAGATACAACATGGACAATATATAGATAGATATATAATATGATCATATGTTACAATATAGAAAGAGGGAGAGAGAGAGAGGGGGTAGAGAGATAGAGAGAAGAGATAGAGAGGGGGAGAGAGAGGGAGAGAGAGAGGATAGTATAGAGAGAGAGATGTGGAAGAGATAGATGAGAGAGAGAGAGAGAAGAGAGAGGAGAGAGAGAGAGATATAATGAGAGAGAGGAGAGATAGAGGAGAGATGAGAGGGGGAGAGGGGGATGAAAGAATAGTATATGATATGTGGAGAGAGAGGTATGTATGTACTAGGAGAAAGAGAACTAGAGAGATACGAGATAGAAAAATAGAGAAGAGGATGATAGATGTGCGGATAGATATATACTAGAGATGTAAGTAGATATTAGAGTATGATATTATAGTATCTAAAATACTATAGTACTACTAGAGAGAGAGATAGTGACTATACATAAACAGCATAGGCTATAGATAGTATAGATAGAGAGATATACAACATATAGACATATAGTATAGATATATATACAATATATAAAGTATACAAAGAATATATTACGTATATATATAGAGAGAGATAATAGAGAATATATATTATAAATATATATAAATTAGAGAAGATAGATAGAGATACATTCTATATATGGATACTGAGATAATAGTATATACATAGAGTAGAGTATAATATATACATATTATATACATATACATATACATATATAGATATCTACATTATACATATTATATATACGACTATATATACTATATTATATATATGATATATATATATATATATGTATATATATATATATATATCGATATATATACTATATATATATATATATAGATATATATATATATATACATACTATACACATTATATATTATATATACATACACATATAATACATTACACACACACATATTATTATATACATATATATTTAAGTTAAACTGTTTCTATTAGGCATTCCAAAGTAAATGGAGGAACTTAAGAAAGAGCGTCTTGAGTTTCACCCTGAATCTTCTTCTGTAGTTTAATGAGCTCCACCGTGATGAATACATGACAAGTGATTCATTCATTCATAAATTACAAAGAAAAACAGACAGGAAGTGTGAGGAAAGTTCACGGTGTCAATATTCAAAGAAGGAAAATAATTTCTTACAAAAAACAATACTACTCCTAATAAACTTGGTTTAAATTCCTCAATTGAAAACAAAAACAGGATCACATCATCTATTAAATTACTGAACTATAGCTCAATGATTAGTCAATAAATCAGTGGATCAACAGAAACTGTATAAACATAATAATATAATGATAAATATTTGTAGCTTCTCAGATGTGACGAAGCTGCTTTGTTTTGTCACATGACAGTAAACAGTCTCTCTGGGTTTTGGACAACAAGACATTCGAAGACTAAATTAATAAATAATAGAACTAACTCGACTTCCTGTTGCTGCTCTCAGCAGCACCAGAGTGAATCTTCATCTGTGTTCAGATTTCGCTGTGGTGCAGCTACATGGTTTCTCCTCGGTAAGTCTGTTCCTGTGAGGACTCCCCCACACACTCATGATATTTCAGCTCTGAATACCAAGCGAAGCCTTTGTCACAGACGCTGCAGCTGTACTGTTTCTCCACAGTGTGGACGGCCATGTGAGATTGCATACTTGCCTTATGTGCATATCTTTTCCCGCACACAGGGCATGGGAACGGTTTCTCTCTGGTGTGAGTTCTCATGTGTATCTCCAGGTGGGACTTGTAAAGACATTTTAAACCACACACAGAACAAAGGAACACCTTCTCTCCCGTATGAAACTTCATGTGGTTCTTCATGTTGGCGTGGTGCAGAAACCTTTTCCCACAGTCGGGGCAGCTGTACGGTTTCCTGAATGTGTTACATGTCGTTTCACTTTCAGCAGCTTCGCTGTCAAACAAAGAGTTGAGACCCGATTGAGGTTTCCTGTCATCTTTCCAGAAATCACTGTCGTCACTCTCAGCTTCAGGACACTCAGGAAAACTCATGTTATTGATTCCAGAATCACATCCCATAATACTCTCAGAGATTTCATCATACAGCGGACGTCTTCTGGTTTCCTTCCAGAAATCACTATCGACACTATCCTCAGTGTCTTGGTGTAAATGCATCTCTGGATCTGAGTTCCTGGCTGGTTCTGGTCCTCCACAGTCCTCTCCGTCAGCTCCTGTTTCCATGTGTTCAGTTCCTCTTTGATGAAGCTGTGAGGACTGAGGTTTCTCTTCATCATCTTCACTCTTCACAGGGACAGGAGTGAATCTGAACTTGGTGATATCAGCCTCCTTCAGCCCTTGAAGCTGCTCTCCCTCCTGACTGCTCCAGAGTTCCTCCTGTTCCTCTTTAATGTGTGGGGGGGGCTCTGAGTCCTCCTGCTTTGCCGTGTGCTGGTTCAGACTTCCTCCTTCTGTGAACTCTTCCTCTTGTAGGTGATTGTTGTTAAATGTTTCACCACTCTGACAGACTTCATCATGTTTCAGAGAAGTTAAACTCGACAAACTGCTCTCTATCCAAAAATCACTGATGTCACTGTCCTCAGTGTCAGTGTCAGAAGGGTCTCCAGTCTTGTCCTCAGTATCTGGGTGTAAATGTGTCTCTGGATCTGAGTTCCTGGCTGGTTCTGGTCGTCCACAGTCCTCTCCATCAGCTCCTGTTTCCATGTGTTCAGTTTGTCTCTGATGAAGCTCTGAGGACTGACCAACACATTTATGATATTCCAACAGATAATGCCAGGTGAAATGTTTGTCACAGTATCTGCAGCTGTAGGTTTTCCCCTTTGTGTGGACCTCCATATGTTTAGTCAGATATCTTCTCCATGCAAATTCTTTACCACAAATTGTGCAACTGAACTGTGTCTGTCTCGTGTGGATCCTCATGTGTTTGAGTAAAGCCTCGCTGTCACTGAAGCCTGAGTTGCACACAGAGCAGCGGAAGGGTTTCTCCCCTGAGTGACATGTCATGTGAGAACTTAAGCTTTCATGATTGGCAAAGGTTTTACCACATAGTGAGCAACCAAATGGTTTCAGTCCGGTTTGAATTCTCATGGGAACCTGCAGCTGGTGTTTTCGGTTAAATCCTTTCCCACACTGAGAGCTGCCAATCAACTTGTTGGCAGCGTGAAGCCGCGAGGACTCACTAACACACTCGTGGCTCATGAGCTGCGACTCTAAAGTGAATCTTTTCTTACAAACGATGCAGCCGAGCGGTTTCTCTCCTATATGGACAGATGTGTGTCTCGTCAGATTTCCTCCAGTTGCAAATCCTTTTCCACAGAATAAGCAACTAAATGGTTTCTCTCCTGTGGGAGACTGTCTGTGTGTCAGCAGAGTGCGACTGTCTTCAGATCCTTCATGACATTCAGAGGAGCTGAACGTTTTCCTCTCAGATTTACATCCTGTATCACTGACGGAGACTTCCTCAGTTTTCAGCTGATTTGGACCTGATTGAGGTTGCCGGGTGTGTTTGGAAAAGTCTCCTTCGTCAGTGTTGGGTTCAGCTTGAGCCGGCTCATCAGAGCAGCTGACTGGAATCTTGTCGGTATTATATCCATTATTTACAGATACTTTTTTATTCCTCCGATAAGTGAACCCGGACTGATGTTGCCTGGTGTCTTTCCAAAACTCAATGTCAACACTGTCAGGAGACGGTTCCGTCTCTGTATTAGTCTCTGGGTATAAATGTCTCTCTGGATCCGAGCCGGCTGCTTCTGCTGCTCCGCAGTCCTCTCCATTGAAGCCGGTTCTTCTCTGCTGCGAGGACTCTCCGAGACACTTGTGTTTTTTGATCTGAAAATGCCAAAAGAACCTTCTGCCACAGACACTGCAGCTGAATGGTTTCACCCCCGAGTGGACTGCCATGTGTTGAGACATAATTCCTCTTTGAGAAAATCTTTTCCCACACACAGAGCAGCTGTACGGTTTCTCTCCTGTGTGGGTTCTCATATGTATGTCTAGATGTGAGCTGAACTGACGTTTTTGACCACAAATGGAGCAAGTAAACAGTTTCTTTCCTTTATGCATCCTCATGTGGGTCACCAGAAGGTAATTGTTGGGAAATGTTGCGTCACATTCAGAGCAGCTCAGTGGTTTATTGGGTTTATCACTTTGGCTTCTGTAATCGCCAACACACTTATGAACTTTGAGCTGTGACGTCGCCCTAAATCTCTTGTTACAAACACTGCAGCTGAAGGGTTTCACTCCCGTGTGGGTCGCCATGTGGTACGTTACAGCTCCTTTGTGTCGAAATGTTTTACCACAAAGTGAGCAACTAAACGGTTTCTCTCCTGTGTGAGTTTTCAAGTGGTAGTCCAGACCGGCTTTCTGAGTGAACCTTTTACTACACAAAGAGCAACTAAAAGGTTTCACTCCTGTGTGAGTTCTCATGTGTATATTCAGATTTCCCCTGTGTTTGAATGTTTTTTTACACACAGAGCAGCGAAATGGTTTTCCATCAGGTCCATTCCAGTCTTTTTCAGTCGCAGTTTCAGAAGAATCCGAAGTCATTTCATCAGTGTCAGAAGAGTCTCCAGTCTTGTTCTCAGTATCTGGCTGTAAATGTGTCTCTGGATCTGAGTTCCTGGCTGGTTCTGGTCCTCCACAGTCCTCTCCATCAGCTCCTGTTTCCATGTGTTCAGTTTGTCTTTGATGAAGCTGTGAGGACTGAGGTTTCTCTTCATCATCTTCACTCTTCACAGGGACAGGAGTGAATGTGAACTTGGTGATATCAGCCTCCTCCAGCCCTTGAAGCTGCTCTCCCTCCTGACTGCTCCAGAGTTCCTCCTGTTCCTCTTTAATGTGTGGGGGGGGCTCTGGGTCCTCCTGGTCCGGACTGGAGCTCCACTCCTGCTGCTCAGGGGGAACCTCTTCTTTGACCAGCAGCAGCTGCTGGACGTCTGCAGGAAACACGTTATGGAAAAACAGAAGTTATGTTATGTTAAAGACTAGCTTGAAATGGTGATTTTCCATTTTAACGAGTTGTTTGCATCATTGTCACAAAGTAACATCATTTATTATCAGTAGTAGTTGATTAATCTGCAGATTATTATACCTATAAAATTTCAGAAAATAGGGAAAATGTGACTGTTTCCTAAAGCCAAAAAAAAAAAGATCAGCTATATATATAAATATAAATATATATATATATATATATATATATATATATATATATATATATATATATATATATAAATAAATAAATAAATAAATAACAACAGGAAGTTCCTCAAAGTCAATGTTCAAATATATTTAAAAGACCAATCTGACTGACAAAGCTGTTTTTAGCTGTGTTGAGTGGATCCTAAATAAATGTTCTGCTTGGTGTTCAACACGTCAATCCCCAGGAAATAAACAGCAACTTCTCCGATAATCAAATCATAATCTTTTATTGTAAATTGAATTATTATTATTATTATTATTTACTTTTGGTCAAATCAAGACATTGATGACATCTTTGGTTCTCTGAAATTTAAAAAAACAAATATTTTGTAATATTTAAAGCACAAATGATTAATGATTAAATGTATAATATATCACAGGTATTACTGATTATGTTTTTCATGCCTTTTATCTGTATATTGTACCAAAAAGTGTGTTGAGTGTTTATTATTATTATTATTATTATTATTATTATTATAGCATTATAACATTATATTATCCATGTTTTTCCTCCAACACCCGTGTTCAATGGTGTGCAGGATGGACCTGACATTCTTAGCCAACTAACTATTATTCATTTTATGGAATAATGTAAACATGTAAAAGTATGTAAGTATTATCGGTAACATGTAGTTAAAGTACTTAAAGTAAAAGTACCGATTGTCCAGTAAATGTTTTATATTACATCTGATGTTCCTGTTACATTCATGTGTGTGTTACATGTTCCCGCTGCATTAATGTGTGTGTTACATGTTCCTGTTACATTAATGTGTGTGTTACATGTTCCCGCTGAATTAATGTGTGTGTTACATGTTCCCGCTGCATTCATGTGTGTGTTACATGTTCCCGTTGCATTAATGTGTGCGTTACATGTTCCCGCTGCATTAATGTGTGTGTTACATGTTCCCGCTGCATTAATGTGTGTGTTACATGTTCCTGTTACATTAATGTGTGTGTTACATGTTCCCGCTGCATTCATGTGTGTGTTACATGTTCCCGCTGCATTCATGTGTGTGTTACATGTTCCCGTTGCATTAATGTGTGCGTTACATGTTCCCGCTGCATTAATGTGTGCGTTACATGTTCCCGCTGCATTAATGTGTGTGTTACATGTTCCCGCTGAATTAATGTGTGTGTTACATGTTCCCATTACATTAATGTGTGTGTTACATGTTCCCGATACATTAATGTGTGTGTTACATGTTCCCGCTGCATTAATGTGTGTGTTACATGTTCCCGCTGAATTAATGTGTGTGTTACATGTTCCCATTACATTAATGTGTGTGTTACATGTTCCCGATACATTAATGTGTGTGTTACATGTTCCTGCTGCATTAATGTGTGTGTTACATGTTCCCGCTGAATTAATGTGTGTGTTACATGTTCCCATTACATTAATGTGTGTGTTACATGTTCCCGATACATTAATGTGTGTGTTACATGTTCCTGCTGCATTAATGTGTGTGTTACATGTTCCCGCTGAATTAATGTGTGTGTTACATGTTCCCATTACATTAATGTGTGTGTTACATGTTCCCGATACATTAATGTGTGTGTTACATGTTCCTGCTGCATTAATGTGTGTGTTACATGTTCCCGTTACATTAATGCGTGTGTTACATGTTCCTGTTACATGTTCCTGTTACATTAATGTGTGTGTTACATGTTCCCGTTGCATTAATGTGTGCGTTACATGTTCCCGTTGCATTAATGTGTGTGTTACATGTTCCCGTTGCATTAATGTGTGTGTTACATGTTCCCGTTGCATTAATGTGTGTGTTACATGTTCCCGTTACATTAATGTGTGTGTTACATGTTCCTGTTACATTAATGTGTGTGTTACATGTTCCTGTTACATTAATGCATGTGTTACATGTTCCTGTTACATGTTCCTGTTACATTAATGTGTGTGTTACATGTTCCTACTACATTAATGTGTGTGTTACATGTTCCTGCTACATTAATGTGTGTTCCATGTTCCTGTTACATTAATGTGTGTGTTACATGTTTCTGTTACATTAATGTGTGTTACATGTTCCTGTTACATTAATGTGTGTGTTACATGCTCCTGCTACATTAATGTGTGTGTTACATGTTCCTGCTACATTAATGTGTGTTACATGTTCCTGTTACATTAATGTGTGTGTTACATGTTCCTGTTACATTAATGTGTGTGTTACATTAATGTGTGTGTTACATGTTCCTGTTACATTAATGTGTGTGTTACATGTTCCTGTTACATTAATGTGTGTGTTACATGTTCCTGTTACATGTTCCTGTTACATTAATGTGTGGTGTTACATGTTCCTGTTACATTAATGTGTGTGTTACATGTTCCTGTTACATTAATGTGTGTGTTACATGTTCCTGTTACATTAATGTGTGTGTGTTACATGTTCCTGTTACATTAATGTGTGTGTGTTACATGTTCCTGTTACATTAATGTGTGTGTTACATGTTCCTGCTACATTAATGTGTGTGTTACATGTTCCTGTTACATTAATGTGTGGTGTTACATGTTTCCTGTTAAATTAATGTGTGTGTACCATGTTCCTGTTACATTAATGTGTGTGTTACATGTTCCTGTTACATTAATGTGTGTGTTACATGTTCCTGTTACATTAATGTGTGTGTTACATGTTCCTGTTACATTAATGTGTGTGTTACATGTTCCTGTTAAATTAATGTGTGTGTTACATTAAGGTGTGTGTTACATGTTCCTGTTACATTAATGTGTGTTACATGTTCTGTTACATTAATGTGTGTGTTACATGTTCCTGTTACATTAATGTGTGTGTTACATTAATGTGTGTGTTACATGTTCCTGTTACATTAATGTGTGTGTTACATGTTCCTGTTACATAATGTGTGTGTTACATGTTCCTGTTACATGTAATGTGGTTTTACATAATGTGTGGTGTTACATGTTCCTGTTACATTAATTGGTGTGGTACATGTTTCCTGTTACATTAATGTGTGTGTACCATGTTCCTACATTAATGTGTGTGTGTACATGTTCCTAGCTACATTAATGTGTGTTGGTTACATGTCCTACTACATTAATGTGTGTTGTTACATGTTCCTGCTACATTAATGTGGTGTTTCCATGTTCCTTTTACATTAATGTGTGTGTACATGTTTCTGTTACATTAATGTGTGTTACATGTTCCTGTTACATAATGTGTGTGTTACAATGCTCCTGCCTACATTAATGTGTGTGTTACTGTTCCTGCTACATTAATGGGTGTTACATGTTTCCTGTTTACATTAATGTGTGTGTTACATGTTCCTGTTACATTATGTGTGTTGGGGGGGGGGGGTGGGGGTTACATTAATTGTGTGTGTTACATGTTCCTTTACATAATGTGTGTGTTACATGTTCCTGTTACATTAATGTGTGTGGTACATGTTTCCTGTTACATGTTTCCTGTTACATTAATGTGTGTGTTACATGTTCCTGTTACATTAATGTGTGGGTTACATGTTCCTTTACATTAATGTTGTGTTCATGTTCCTGTTACATTAATGTGTGTGTGTTACATGTTCCTGTTACATTAATGTGTGGTGTTACATGTTCTCTGTTACATTAATGTGTGTGTTACATGTCCTGTACATTAATGTGTGTGTTACATGTTCCTGTTACATTAATGTGTGTGTTACATGTTCCTGTTACATTAATGTGTGTGTTACATGTTCCTGTTACATTAATGTGTGTGTTACATGTTCCTGTTACATTAATGTGTGTGTTACATGTTCCTGTTACATTAATGTGTGTGTTACATGTTCCTGTTACATTAATGTGTGTGTTACATGTTCCTGTTACATTAATGTGTGTGTTACATGTTCCTGTTACATTAATGTGTGTGTTACATGTTCCTGTTACATTAATGTGTGTGTTACATGTTCCTGTTACATTAATGTGTGTGTTACATGTTCCTGTTACATTAATGTGTGTGTTACATGTTCCTGTTACATTAATGTGTGTGTTACATGTTCCTGTTACATTAATGTGTGTGTTACATGTTCCTGTTACATTAATGTGTGTGTTACATGTTCCTGTTACATTAATGTGTGTGTTACATGTTCCTGTTACATTAATGTGTGTTACATGTTCCTGTTACATTAATGTGTGTGTTACATGTTCCTGTTACATTAATGTGTGTTACATGTTCCTGTTACAATTAATGTGTGTGTTACATGTTCCTGTTACATTAATGTGTGGTGTTACATTTATGTGAGTGTACATGTCCTGTTACATAATGTGTGTGTTACATGTTCCTGTTACATTAATGTGTGTGTTACATGTTCCTGTTACATTAATGTGTGTGTTACATGTTCCTGTTACATTAATGTGTGTGTTACATGTTCCTGTTACATTAATGTGTGTGTTACATGTTCCTGTTACATTAATGTGTGTGTTACATGTTCCTGTTACCTTACATGTGTGTGTTACATGTTCCTGTACATTCATGTGTGTGGTTACATGTTCCTGTTACATTAATGTGTTGTGTGTTACATGTTCCTGTTACATTTAATGTGTGTGTTTACATGTTCCTGCTTAATTAATGTGTGTGTTACCATGTTCCTGTTACATTAAGTGTCGTTTACATGTTCCTGTTAAGTAATGTTTTTACCATGTTCCTGTTAACATTACTGTGTGTGTTACATGTTCCTGTTACATTAATGTGTGTGTTACATGTTTCCTGTTCCATTAATGTGTGTGTTACATGGTCCTGTTCATTAATGTGTTGTGTTACATGTTCTTTAAATAATGTGTGGTTACATGTTCGTTACATTAATGGTGTTACCATGTTCCTGTTACATTAATGTGGTGTTACATGTTCCTGTTACATTAATGTTGTGTGTACATTAGTTTCCTGTTACATTAGTGTCCTGTTACATTAATGTGTGTGTTACATGATTCCTGTTACATTAATGTGGTGTGTTCAATGTTCCTGGTTACATTAATGTGTGTGTTACATGTTCCTGTTACATTAATGTGTGTGTTACATGTTCCTGTTACTTATAAGGTGTGTGTTACATGTTCCTGTACATTAATGTGTGTGTTACATGTTCCTGTTACATTAATGTGTGTGTTACATGTTCCTGTTACATTAATGTGTGTGTTACATGTTCCTGTTACATTAATGTGTGTGTTACATGTTCCTGTTACATTAATGTGTGTGTTACATGTTCCTGTTACATTAATGTGTGTGTTACATGTTCCTGTTACATATTAATGTGTGTGTGTTACATGTTCCTGTTACATTAATGTGTGTGTGTACATGTTCCTGTTACATTAATGTGTGTGTTACATGTTCCTGCTACATTAATGTGTGTGTTACATGTTCCTGTTACATTAATGTGTGTGTTACATGTTCCTGTTAAATTAATGTGTGTACCATGTTCCTGTTACATTAATGTGTGTGTTACATGTTCCTGTTACATTAATGTGTGTGTTACATGTTCCTGTTACATTAATGTGTGTGTTACATGTTCCTGTTACATTAATGTGTGTGTTACATGTTCCTGTTAAATTAATGTGTGTGTTACATTAATGTGTGTGTTACATGTTCCTGTTACATTAATGTGTGTTACATGTTCCTGTTACATTAATGTGTGTGTTACATGTTCCTGTTACATTAATGTGTGTGTTACATTAATGTGTGTGTTACATGGTCCTGTTACATTAATGTGTGTGTTACATGTTCCTGTTACATTAATGTGTGTGTTACATGTTCCTGTTACATTAATGTGTGTGTTACATGTTCCTGTTACATTAATGTGTGTGTTACATGTTCCTGTTAAATTAATGTGTGTGTTACATCAATGTGTGTGTTACATGTTCCTGTTACATTAATGTGTGTGTTACATGTTCCTGTTACATTAATGTGTGTGTTACATTAATGTGTGTGTTACATGTTCCTGTTACATTAATGTGTGTGTTACATGTTCCTGTTACATTAATGTGTGTGTTACATGTTCCTGTTACATTAATGTGTGCGTTACATGTTCCTGTTACATTAATGTGTGCGTTACATGTTCCTGTTACATTAATGTGTGCGTTACATGTTCCTGTTACATTAATGTGTGCGTTACATGTTCCTGTTACATTAATGTGTGTGTTACATGTTCCTGTTACATTAATGTGTGTGTTACATGTTCCTGTTACATTAATGTGTGTATTACATGTTCCTGCTACATTAATGTGTGTGTTACATGTTCCTGCTACATTAATGTGTGTGTTACATGTTCCTGCTACATTAATGTGTGTGTTACATGTTCCTGTTAAATTAATGTGTGTTCCATGTTCCTGTTACATTAATGTGTGTGTTACATGTTCCTGTTACATTAATGTGTGTGTTACATGTTCCTGTTACATTAATGTGTGTGTTACATGTTCCTGTTACATTAATGTGTGTGTTACATGTTCCTGTTAAATTAATGTGTGTGTTACATTAATGTGTGTGTTACATGTTCCTGTTACATTAATGTCTGTGTTACATGTTCCTGTTACATTAATGTGTGTGTTACATGTTCCTGTTACATTAATGTGTGTGTTACATGTTCCTGTTACATTAATGTGTGTGTTACATGTTCATGCTACATTAATGTGTGTGTTACATGTTCATGCTACATTAATGTGTGTGTTACATGTTCCTGTTACATTAATGTGTGTGTTACATGCTCCTGCTGCAGATGTTTTCCCTCCTTTACATCCTGTTGGTAGTTTAATGTACACAATGTATCATATTGTATAAGGAAAATGTCCCTATGATATGTAGTGCAGTAAAAGTATAAAGTAGTACAAGTACAAGAACCTCTAACTTGTACTTCAGTTGAGTAAATGTACTTCGTTACTATTACACCAGTGTTTTCATTTAGAACATGAAGCGCGTACAAAAAGCCTCACAAATACAATAATCCAAACTCCACGCGCAGTCAAAGCTGTTAGCGGGAGCTATCTGCTAGCTACTAACAGGCTGTGTGTGGGGGTTGTAGCTAACGTTAGCTTAGCACGGACAACATTACGAGTAAAGATGTTTCCAGCAGGAGAAAGAAAACCAACCTGCTTCTCTCTGCAGCTCCATGTCGGGCTTTAAAACCACATACAGCAGTTTTCGGTGGGGCTCGAGCTGCTTTTCATATCCGGATATTTGTCTCGAAATATCCAATCAGATGCTCGCGAGCCGCAGTTTGAATAAATGTTTAAGATCCTGAAATCTGGACATTTTCTACAGATCGAGTCAAAGAGAACACACACAAACTAAACTGTGTTTCTGTCCTTATTTACACTCAGCTGACATGCTAACACAGCTACACATGCTAACTGTGTTCTGTAAGAAAGAAACGTCAGGACCCGGAAACACAAACACAACTTCCGCTACACTTCTGACCTTCAGAATAAAAGTGGATTTTACCCACTGTCCTTTTTTTGGTTCCCTAGTCCTTGAAAATATACCACACCATAATGTGCCACAACATTAATACTGTTTTAACATGTAAATGACATCTGAGCAATAGAGTCCATGAGTACGTTCCAGGTTGCGACTTTTATTTTGAAACACCCTGGAAGCTATATTGTTTACTGGAAATAGCTTCACACTTTCCTTTAGCAAGATGGCGTCTGGCAGAATATGCATGTTAGCAGAGTCCCTTGTCTTAGTGAGAAAGTGTGTGAGCTGCAGCAGTCCTGCTCCAGCAGAGCCTCTGTGTGTCTCATAAAGTGTCTGAAGGGACTTTGTGCTCTTCAGCTTCTCCCTGAAGGTTTTACCTCGGACTCCTCTCCTACACTGCTCGTGAAGTTAGCTTAGCATGCTAGCTGCAGCACAGCGCTAGTCAGAGTGGAAGTTTGATGGAGAGCAAACGGTTTCTAACGGAGTGTGTGGAGAAAAAGTCTCTGACATTCAGTCAAAATGTGTAAAGTCCAAATGCTGAGAGCGTTGGTGAAGCAGCGACTAACTGCGGCTGCTGAAGAGATATTTGTGCTGTTTGAAAGAACGATAGCAGAGTACGAGGAGGAACTGTGTCGTTCAAAAGAGGAGAACGAGCGACAACGGAAACTACTGGACGCTGTGCTCAAGCCTCAGCTTCGGTTACACAGAGCAGGTTTGTTCTTCTCTCTCAACATGTTAACAGATGCTATTAACCCTCAGAATAGAAAAGGTGATCCTCTTCCCGTCCGGGAGGTAAAGTGAATTCCATAAATGTAATAATAAAATATGCTTTATTGTCATTACATGTTGAAAAACAAAACACTTAGTAAGGTTGTCTCGATACAAGAATTTTAAACTTTGATACAATACTAGTATAAAAAACAATACTCGATACCCCGGAAAAAGAAGTCCTATGTATGGAAAATGGAATAGTTTCTTCTTCTTTTGATTAACAACCTGCACACAGTGCTGGTGCAGTAAAAATCACTGAAGACATCTTAGTATCTTCATAATAAAACATTGACTGTTTAATAGCTTACATTTTCTCCAAACATGCACCAAGTGCTCCTGCTTACTAAAAATGAATTGCAGCACATCACACTTTATCTACCAGGTTTAAGTTTCCTGAAGTAAACAGGTGTATCATATAACAACAATGTAATTGTTTTAAGGCTTATATTGGACTTATTTTACTGGATTGACTGAAATGTTCTGTGACTAAAATGGACCAAAATTAAAATAGTTCAGGTTCTTCTTTGACCAAGAAGAAACTAAGGTGCCAAGGATATTAGTCAACTGAAACTTGACTAAATATAATAAAAACTATCAGGTGTTACATCACATTACAGTTCA
This sequence comes from Cottoperca gobio, assembly GCF_900634415.1. Lineage (NCBI taxonomy): Eukaryota > Metazoa > Chordata > Actinopteri > Perciformes > Bovichtidae > Cottoperca > Cottoperca gobio. The sequence continues at coordinate 16,962 of NW_021167072.1, forward strand.
TTTAGTTGACACTTTTGTCCAAAGCGACAATGAGTGCAAACAATCATGAAGATACAACTCCAAACAACAGGAATCCTGCAGGTACATCAACTTCAAAAAGGTACAATCCTTTAAGTGCAGAACAATAGCTTCAAATAAGCCAAACAGTCAAAACAGGATATTACAAGGTTTTACAAGGTGTTTCAGGGTGTTGCAGAGTTTTACAGGACGTTACGGGACGTTACAGCTCTACAGAGCCTTCTGTTCCCATATCTCTCAGTAGTGACGACTTCATGAGCTTCTTTAACCATAAAATTATAATTATTAGAGACTAAATTAATCTCCTCCTGACCTCAATCAGTAACGACTTAACTTCAACCTCCGGAACCTTAAAAACATCTGTAACTCCTGAAATATATCTCGACTGTTTTACTCCAATCAACCTTAACCAACGAACGTCAACAATCTCATCGTCTAAGCATCAACCTGTCTTTTAGACCCGATTCCAACTAAACTGTTTAAAGAAGTTTTACCCTTAATTAACACCTCGTTATTAAATATGATCAACCTGTCTCTATTATCTGGCTACGTACCACAATCCTTTAAAGTAGCTGTAATAAAACCACTTCTTAAAAAGCCTAGTCTTGATCCAGAGGTTTTAGCCAACTATAGGCCGATATCTAACCTTCCCTTTCTCGCTAAGATCCTTGAGAAAGCAGTCACAAAACAGTTGTGTGATTCTTTACATAAGAATAGTTTATTTGAGGTTTTTCAATCTGGATTTAGAGTTCATCATAGCACAGAGACGGCACTGGTGAAAGTTACCAATGACCTTCTATTGGCATCAGACAAAGGACTTGTCTCTGTTCTTGTCTTGTTAGACCTCAGTGCTGCTTTCGACACTGTTGATCAGGACATTCTACTACAGAGACTGGAACATTGTGTTGGCATAAAAGGAACCGCACTAAGCTGGTTCAAGTCCTATTTATCTGAGCGATCTCAATTTGTGTGTTTTAACGATAAATCCTCCATGACAGCCAAAGTCAGTCTTGGCGTTCCGCAGGGTTCTGTACTTGGACCGATTCTATTCACCTTATATATGCTTCCTTTGGGCAATATTATAAGGAACCACTCTATAAACTCTCATTGTTATGCGGACAATACCCAATTATATCTATCAATTAAACCAGACGAAACCAATCAATTGGCTTCATGCCTTAAGGACATAAAAACTTGGATGTCTAGCTACTTTTTGATAAAGCTTATAGTTAGGGCTGGCTCAGGTTTGCCTTGGATCAGCCCCTAGTTATGCTGCTATAGGCTTAGACTGCCGGGGGACACCTCCCTGCTCTCCTCCTCTCTCCTCCCCTCCCTCTCTTCTTCTCCCTCTCTATCTGTATGCATTTATGTAAATGTATGTATGAATGTATGTTACTAACTCATCATCCGGGGTATCCCCGGAGTTTCTGTGTCTCATGTGGCAGGTTGCCACTGATAAAGTTTACGTCAGGATCATGAATCGTGGCTGCGCCTGCTGCCCTGGTCCTGCTGGACACTGGGAAGCCTTTTTGACATTTTCCTGGATTTATCCAAACTTTCTCTTTTTCAACACAACATCATTTCTGTCAAATGTTGTATTTGTACTATGTTGTTTATCCTGTACACACGACATCTATTGCACGTCTGTCCGTCCTGGGAGAGGGATCCCTCCTCAGTCTCTCCCTGAGGTTTCTTCCATTTTTCCCCTTTAATTATGGGGTTTCTTTTAGGAAATTTTTCCTTGTGTGATGCGAGGGTCTAAGGACAGAGGGTCTAAGGACAGAGGGTCTAAGGACAGAGGGTCTAAGGACAGAGGGTCTAAGGACAGAGGGTCTAAGGACAGAGGGTCTAAGGATCTAAGGACCAAGGGTGTCGTATCCTGTACAGTCTGTAAAGCACACTGAGACAAATGTATAATTTGTCATATTGGGCTATACAAATAAATTTTATTTTATTTGACGTTACGGGGGTTACAATGTGTTACAGGACATTGCGGGGGTACGGGTGGTTACAAGGTGTTACAGGACGTTACGGGGGGTTACTGGGTTTTACAGGACGTTACGGGATGTCACAGGGTGTTACGGGGGGTTACAGGTGTCAAAGGATGTTACAAGCTACAGTGTGTTTCCCCTACCAATGGAACCTAGACCCCCCCCCCCCTCTGAAATTCAAGGTGTTTATTTTATTAATTTGTTCATAAATATTCACAACTCACTTATTTTGTAAAGATTCTCCTCTTCTTCACATAATAAAGTCTTTAAAAAGCCTCTTGGATCAGCTGGAAAATGCATCGTCACAAAGCTGAAAACTGTTTTCTGAGGAACTCATGAAAAGTTGACTTTTTAGAGACACGTGGTTCTAATAGGACAGAGACAAAGAGACAAACATGATGATCTTATAGAATATGATGCATTGTGTGCATTAAAGTATCAACAGGATGTAAAGGAGGGAAAACATCTGCAGTAGGAACATCAGATATAATTTACTGCACAATCAGTACATTTAGTTTGAGGACTAGGACCTAAATAAATTATGGGTTGTATGTGAATATCTCTTCTGTATATGAACGTGCAGAACACATGTCTCTACTGGGCATCATATAATTAGATTATTATTACTTGTGTTTTAATGTAAAAGCAGGATTTTACTGCCGTAGTTGGTTGAGGTGAAGCTCATTATGTTTTCTAACACGTGTGTCTAACTCTCCCCCACAGACGTGCAGCAGCTGCTGCTGGTTAGAGAAAAGGTTCCTCCTGAGCAGCATGAGTGGAGCTCCAGTCTGGACCAGGAGGACCCAGAGCCCCCCCCACCCATTAAAGAGGAACAGGAGGAACTCTGGAGCAGTCAGGAGGGAGAGCAGCTTCAAGGGCTGGAGGAGGCTGATATCACCAAGTTCACAGTCACTCCTTTCCCTGTGAAGAGTGAAGATGATGAAGAGAAACCTCAGTCCTCACAGCTTCATCAAAGACAAACTGAACACATGGAAACAGGAGCTGATGGTGAGGACTGTGGAGGACCAGAACCAGCCAGGAACTCAGATCCAGAGACACATTTACAACTAAATAATAGTGGCAAGGCCTCACAATGTTACAAACAACTAACTGAAGTCAGCGATGACTGGAGGGAGACCAGAGAACCTCAGTCCGGTTTAAGCTTTTCGAAAAATAAAGGATATAATTCTTGTGAGAAACTATTTCGCTGTTCTGATTGTGGAAAACAGTTTTACCAAAACTCAAATCTTAAAACGCACATGAGAACTCATACGGGGGAGAAACCCTTCAGTTGCTCAGTTTGTGGTAAAAGATTTGGTCAGAAGGCACATCTGCAGAGCCATTTTAGATGTCACACAGGGGAGAAACCTTATAGCTGTTCAATTTGTAATAAATGTTTTTCTCGGTGTGAACATTTACAGTTACACATGAGAACCCACACAGGGGAGAAACCATTCAGCTGCAACATTTGTGACAAAAGATTCACTTGGCTGCATCAGTTTAAAACCCACAAGTGTGGAGGTGAATCCTCCCAATTTAATGACCTCTTGAGCAGTCAGGAGGGAGAGCACCTTCAAGGGCTGGAGGAGGCTGATATCACCAAGTTCACATTCACTCCTGTCCCTGTGAAGAGTGAAGATGATGAAGAGAAACCTCAGTCCTCACAGCTTCATCAAAGACAAACTGAACACATGGAAACAGGAGCTGATGTAGAGGACTGTGGAGGACCAGAACCAGCCAGGAACTCAGATCCAGAGACGCATTTACAACTAAATAATAGTGGCAAGGCCTCACAATGTTACAAACAACTAACTGAAGTTAGCGATGACTGGAGGGAGACCAGAGAACCTCACTCCGGTTTAAACTTTCCAAAAAATAAAGGATATAATTCTTGTGAGAAACTATTTTGCTGCTCTGAGTGTGGTAAACAGTTTAACCAAAACTCAAATCTTAAAACACATATGAGAACTCATACGGGGGAGAAACCCTTCAGTTGCTCAGTTTGTGGCAAAAGATTTGGTCAGAAGGCACATCTGCAGAGCCATTTTAGATGTCACACAGGAGAAAAACCTTACAGCTGTTCAGTTTGTAAAAAAACATTTTCTCAGTGTGAACATTTACAGTTACACATGGGAAACCACACAGGGGAGAAACCATTCAGCTGCAACATTTGTGACAAAAGATTCACTTGGCTGCATCAGTTTAAAACCCACAAGTGTGGAGGTGAATCCTCCCAACTTAATGACCTCTGGAGCAGTCAGGAGGGAGAGCAGCTTCAAGGGCTGGAGGAAGCGGATATCACCAAGTTCACATTCACTCCTGTCCCTGTGAAGAGTGAAGATGATGAAGAGAAACCTCAGTCCTCAGAGCTTCATCAGAGACTAACTGAACACATGGAAACAGGAGTTGATGGAGAGGACTCTGGAGGACCAGAACCAGCCAGGAACTCTCTTGAGCCACATGGACTGACATGTAACTCATTCATTGGACAGTTTTGGTGAAATCATCCTGTTGTTGATCCTGAAATCAAAGGAAAAAACAATTATGTCGCTCAGTTTGTGCTGAAGGATTTGTCAGTTAGCATTTAGCAGGTTGGTTAGCAATTAACAGAGAACATGGCAGTGAGCATGTAGCATGTCAGTAAACAATCAGTAGGTTGCTTACTTAGCAGGATAATTAGCAGGTCGATGTTCAGGTCAGTTAGAAGGTAACATGGTAGTTAACAGTTAGCATGTCAGTTAGAAGAAGGAAAAAAAGGTACATAAATGAACAATATGCAGGTCAGTTAGCAGGTTGATGAGCAGCTTAATTAGGTGTTTCCTTTCTTCAGTTGACTTTGGTTTTAAGGTGATCTAATTTACTTCATTACACATTTGGACTTTGAAGAAAACCAGCTGTGTGTTTTCTTCAGTGTGATCATCCAATCAGAGACGAGCTTCACATTACATTACAGATTACATTACAGGTCATTTAGCAGACGCTCTTAGCCAGAGCGACTTACAGTGAACTAACTACAGGGACAGTCTCCCTGGAGCAACTCATGAGATGACATTTAGCTCCCAACGTCCAGAAGATAGAGATAAGACATGCTAATTACAGCACACACACAGGGAGGAGGAGCCGTGTGCTCTGACAGACTGCTGTTTTTCGGTTAATCAGTTTTTGTCTGTTCATTTAAGTGAACCAGTTGTTAGTTTCCTATTTATTTACATAATCCTGTTCATGTGTCTGTTGTATTTGGCCTCATGTTTCTTTCGTCTTTAGTGGTTATCGTTAATCTTTAGGTTCATCAGCACCTGCTGGACTGAATGGAGGACACTCTTGATTTCCACGTTGGCGAGGAAACAAAGACTGTAATCAGATTCCTGATCGGATCGACGCAGATGTGACGGAGTCTCTTAAACCTCATCAACCGTCCTCAGACGGGCCCTCCATCGGTGCTTCCAGTCATACCGATCCTCCATGCATCTGGCTAGCTCGCCAGTATTTTTTGCTCCCGCATCTTTCCTGAGTACATCCACGTATGTTATTGCGGGACGCCCTCGTGATCGGTGCCCGTGTGTTGGCTCACACAGCACAAGTTTGCTGGCTGGCAGCTCTTAGTGTCTCTGGCAGTGACCTGCCAGCCTCATTCTCGTGACCGCTGTTTTCTCGCCCACCCTTAGCGCCCCCCCCCCCCCATACAAGTGCGTGTTGGTGACATGCTCATCCTTGTTGATGCCAAGTACCACACGCAGCATTCTCATGTAGCAGCCATTTAGAGATTTCTGCAGGGTGGGATATATATATATTCCCCCAACGGAACCCCGCGCCCCATCCCCTCCTCCACTGTTTCGCTCCCACACGTGCGCACACACCTACAGTCGGAGACAGAGCGGAGGAAAGGAAAGGAGTGAACTACGCACCAGCACCCCCCCCGTCGCACGAACCTCAGAGAGCGCACCCCCCCGTCGCAGCATTTTTTATACAGGTAGATCACTTGGACCTGGTCATTTTAAAAGTAGCTCTCAAGCCAAAAAAGTGTGGGCACCCCTGGTTTAGACTATGACTGCATTAATATATTGATTGTTTGCTTTGTAAAAATAGTGAGAAACTATTTAGTCCAAACCATGACATTATTACTAATAAATTAACATTATTCAAAGCAACAAATAGTCACATTTGTGAAGCTGGAATCCCAAAATGTTTTTACATAGAAAATTACTTTAACCATCAAAATAGTTTTCAATACATTTTCAGTCAATCAACAAATTGATTAACGGACAAATCGTTGAGCTGTTGGAGTTTAAACTGAAAGCGTTTCCTCTTGAACTTTATGGTAAGATGCTTTCGTTGGTTGTGCATATCTATTCTAGCTTTGTTTTTCTGATGGTTTATTGTTGTAAAAGCAAATAAGTTAAACTTGTGTAACTGTTGGTAGTTTGCATTTATACAAAAATAATTTTCATATATGTTGTGTGCAAAAATGTTGCTTATGTGAATGGAATAAAGCTACAATACCAACTACAGTTTCAGTGAAGTCTGGGGCTGCTTATAAATGTTGTTATTGTTACCTCCTTTATTGAGGCTCCGCAGCAAGACATCAGGATATGAGTCAATGTGTATATATAGATATATATACTTATATATTCTATTGACGGAGAAGATCCAGAAGTGATCTTTTTACTGTTGCCGGTCTAATACATCCATGGTAACGGAATGTTTAAAAACTAAAATGGCGCCAAGCTTGTTCAGCTTTTCATCGATGCCTCTGTGGGAGAAGATCCCTGAAGATCTTCACACTATAACAACACTTCTGTATTGCTTTCAAAAAATCAACAGAGTCAAAGGAGTTCCAATAGAACAAGAGTTTACTGAAGAATCAACACAGTACAGCAAACACCAGTTGCTCCATGGAGTGACATGACTTTACAAATGTCAAACCTCTTTCTTTATACAGTTTCTTTATCTTATCGTTACGCCTTCTTTGTGTGTCTGAGACCCTCCTGCCGACATCGACTTTTTCTTTTATCATTAACCACTAGACACCATTAGTTTTCTCATTCTTCAAAAACACCCTCCCTTTCCCATAGTTCAGGGGTCAGGAACCTTTTTGGCTGGGAGAGCCATAAAAGCCAAATATTTTTAAATGTATTCCCTTGAGAGCTATATATTTAATAAAATTGAGTTTTAAGTATATCACGTCTCCAAGTACTAAAAGCGCTATCAGTGTTTCCCCTACCATTGTCTGTCCCCCCCCCCTCCCAACGGAATCCCGCCCCTCCTGAATTCTCACTTTTCACATTGAACAGGTGCTCTTTTATTAAATAAACTAAACGCTTATGTTATTTATGTGCACGTTTCAGTGTTTACTGCACGGGTGTCAAACTCTAGGCCACAATTATATCCGGCCCGTGAGAATATCATGTCTATCAGAACTGGCCCGCCGGTTTTGGTAATTAAATCAATGCATTGCACAACCACGGGAAAATACATATTCGAGGAAGTATCTAAATGTGTACAAAATTAAACTGCCCCGGGACAAAGTGACGGGACTGACGGACAGACGTGCAATAGATGTCGTGTGTACATGATAAACAACATAGTACAAATACAACATTTGACAGAAATGATGTTGTGTTGAAAAAGAGAAAGTTTGGATGGATCCTGTTGGAACCGTCCTCGCCGTGCACTTCACTCCAGCTGCCGTTTGCCATTCTTTCTGTAGGTCACTTGATGTCATCCTACAATTGTTGAATGACATTCGAATGAGTTGTTGCTCTTCCTGGTCAGTGGAGAGCATACCTGTCAACATTGGAATTTCAAAATAAGTGAAATGTTTTGCCGGACTCTGCCCATATCTTAACAGCTCTCAGCCACCAATGTAAACGTAAACACATAAGGGACGGGTATATACATACATTTATGACTTTTCAGCTGCAAACACGTTGTTTCTGAAGCATTCAGCCACAAGCTGGGCCGTCCTCAGGGACTCCGGCTCACATCATGGAGAAGTCTTTTAATGAATGTTAAATGTCTTTAATGTTTTGCACATGATGGGGTGATATCTTTTCAAGGAGAAAACAGAAACACGTGGAGTGAATGAAGCAGCTCTTGTGTTGCCTTTTTTAAGTATAAAAGAGAAAAGGGGCAGTGTCAGAGAATATTCACTGTCCTATGTTGTAAATATGCCCAAAACAGATCAATATGCAGAACATGCAGAGCTTATAAAAGTAAATCATATTATCATGTAAAATCTGATCAAATCTGTCAAAACATCACCAGATAAACAAACTACAGCAACCAAGTCAACGTATCACATTTATCATCAGCATATAAACACTACAGAGAACTACCGGGAGCACAGCGCAACGCTCTACACGCAAACACACGGGATGTACACAACATATAGCAGACGATATCAGCTTCAACAAGAAAAAAGGATAATTGTTAATAACATCCTTTAAACAATAACCTTAATTATTGATAATTTCCTCTTAAGTATGTAAAAGAAGATATTTATCAAATCAAATCAAATTTATTTATATAGCCCAATATCACAAATTATACATTTGTCTCAGTGTTTACAGACTGTACAGGATACGACATCCTCTCTCCTTAGACCCTCTGTCCTTAGACCCTCCGTCCTTAGACCCTCCGTCCTTAGACCCTCCGTCCTCTGACCCTCTGTCCTTACACCCTCTGTCCTCAGACCCTCTGTCCTTAGACCCTCTGTCCTTAGACCCTTGCATCGCACAAGGAAAAACTTCCTAAAAGAAACCCCATAATTAAAGGGGGAAAAATGGAAGAAACCTCAGGGAGAGCAACTGAGGAGGGATCGCTCTCCCAGGACGGACAGACGTGCAATAGATGTCGTGTGTACAGGATAAACAACATAGTACAAATACAACATTTGACAGAAATTGTGTTTTGTTGAAAAAGAGAAAGTTTGGATGAATCCAGGAAAATGTCAAAAAGGCTTCCCGGTGTCCAGCAGGACCAGGGCAGCAGGCGCAACCACAATTCCTGATCTTGACATAAACTTTATCAGTGGCAACCTGCCACATGAGACACAGAAACTCCGGGGATGATACCCCAGATGATGAGTTAGTAACATACATTTACATAAATGCATACAGATAGAGAGGGAGAAGAAGGGAGGGAGGGGAGGAGAGAGGAAGAGGAGGAGAGCAGGGAGGTGTCCCCCGGCAGTCTAAGCCTATAACAGCATAACTAGGGGCTGATACAGGGCAAACCTGAGCCAGCCCTAACTATAAGCTTTATCAAAAAGGAAAGTCTTTAGCTTACTCTTAAATGTGGAGAGTATGTCTGCCTCCCGAACACAAACTGGAAGCTGGTTCCACTGGAGAGGAGCTTGATAGCTGAAGGCTCTGGCTCCCATTGTACTCTTAGAGACTCTAGGAACTACAAGTAACCCTGCAGTCTGGGAGCGCAATGCTCTAGTTGGTTTATAAGGTACTATGAGATCTTTAAGATATGCTGGAGCCTGACCATTAATTGCTTTGTAAGTCAGGAGAAGGATTTTGAATTCTATTCTGTATTTTGCCGGGAGCCAGTGCAGAGCAGCTAATACAGGAGTAATATGATCCCGTTTCCTTGTTCGCTGCATTTTGGATCAACTGAAGAGTCTTAAGCGACGTTTTGGGACAACCTGATAACAATGAGTTGCAGTAATCCAGCCTTGAAGTAACAAATGCACAAACTAGTTTTTCTGCATCATTTTGAGGATGTGTCTTATTTTTGCAATGTTACGTAGATGAAAGAAGGCAGTCCTTGAGATTTTTTTTATGTGGGAGTTAAAAGACAGATCTTGATCAAAGATGACGCCAAGATTCCTTACAGTGGTGCTGGAGGCCAAGTTAATGCCATCCAGAGCTTCTATGTCATTAGAAAATATTAGGTCTCGGCCTGTTCGTTAGATGTTTTGTGTTGTGTTTGTACTTCCTGTTTTATTTTGTTAATGACCTGTTCTCTGTTGTTTCTACTTCATACCCCCAGGTGTTCCCAATCTGTTCGTTAGTGTCCTCACCTGTGTCTCGTTCCCTCTCACTTCTTAGTGTGTATATAGAGTCTGTTTTGTTTGTCTCTCGTTGCCAGTTTGTCTTCGTACTTCGATGTCAAGAGTTCCAGCATTAGTACCGTCTTCCTGTTTCCCAAGCGTTTGATTCCCTGGCTTCCTCGACCTTGTTTCCGTGACTCGATTCTGCCCTTGCCTGATCCTTGTCTGCTGTGCTGTTACGCTGAGGATCTGCCCGTGTACCAAACCTGTTTCCGTGACCCGACTCTGCTCCTGGATTACCCCTTGATACTTTGTATGTTCAACTGTCTATGCGTGTACCATAGCAACTGCAAAGTTTTCAGTAAAGACCAGTTCCATTCAACATTTATCTGCCTCTGTGTCGTGCAATTGAGTCCCACCTCCCTTCTGTCTTGATCGTACCGTTACAGAAAATGCGTTTCAGAGGTCTTTAGGGCCAAGTATAATAACTTCAGTTTTGTCTGTGTTTAACATCAAAAGGTTGCTAGACATCCAAGTTTTTATATCTTTAAGGCTTGAAGTTTAGCCAAGTTATTGGTTTCGTCTGGTTTAATTGAGTATCATCCGCATAACAATGAAAGTTTATAGAGTGGTTCCTTATAATATTGCCCAAAGGAAGCATATATAAGGTGAATAGAATCGGTCCAAGTACAGAACCCTGCGGAACGGCAAGACTGACTTTGGCTGTCATGGAGGATTTATCGTTAAAACACACAAATTGAGATCGCTCAGATAAATAGGACTTGAACCAGCTTAGTGCGGTTCCTTTTATGCCAACACAATGTTCCAGTCTCTGTAGTAGAATGTCCTGATCAACAGTGTGGAAAGCAGCACTGAGGTCTAACAAGACAAGAACAGAGACAAGTCCTTTGTCTGATGCCAACAGAAGGTCATTGGTAACTTTCACCAGTGCCGTCTCTGTGCTATGATGAACTCTAAATCCAGATTGAAAAACCTCAAAAAAAACTTATGTAAAAAATCACACAACTGTTTTGCGACGGCTTTCTCAAGGATCTTAGCGAGAAAGGGAAGGTTAGATATCGGCCTATAGTTGGCTAAAACCTCTGGATCAAGACCAGGCTTTTTAAGAAGTGGTTTTATTACAGCTACTTTAAAGGATTGTGGTACGTAGCCAGATAATAGAGACAGTTTGATCATATTTAATAACGAGGTGTTGATTAAGGGTAAAACTTCTTTAAACGGTTTAGTTAGAATCGGGTCTAAAAGACAGGTTGATGCTTAGACGATGAGATTGTTGACGTTCGTTGGTTAAGGTTGATTGGAGTAAAACAGTCTAGATATATTTCAGGAGTTACAGATGTTTTTAAGGTTCCGGAGGTTGAAGTTAAGTCATTACCAATTGAGGGCAGGAGGAGATCAATTTTGTCTCTAATAATTATAATTTTATGGTTAAAGAAGCTCATGAAGTCGTCACTACTGAGAGATATAGGAACAGAAGGCTCTGTAGAGCTGTGGCTCTCTGTCAGCCTCAGTGCTGAACAGAAACCTGGGGTTGTTCTTATGTTCTTCTATTAAGGAAGAGTAATAAGCTGCTCTGGCATTACGGAGAGCCTTCTTATACGTTTTAAGATCTAACCAGACTAAACGAGATTCTTCCAATTTAGTGGAATGCCATTTACTTTTGTTTTAGTTTGCGGATTTGTAAATTAAGCCATGGAGCTTTCTTTTCCTGTTTTATGATCTTGTTCTTTAGAGGAGCGACAGAGTGGAGTGTTATTCGCAGTGAGGCTGCAGCGCTATCAACAAGATGATTAATTTGTCCAACTTATTACTTATGAGAATTCATTTCATAACATGAGAGCATTGTATAATAATTACAGAACATATTGTTTGCAAAAAACATCCGTTTGTATTTATTAACCTTTTATTTTGAAGGAGGATTGATACCGGAAGCAGTCTTCCTCGCATGACTAACTTTAGCCCTACTCAGTCCGGTTGAAGACCTGTGTTCCCGGGCCTTGTTGAACCGCTTCCCCCGTTAGTCCTGCTCTCTCCGTTCCGTACTTCATCACATACAACCGGAGTGAACCGCCAGAGCCCGGAAGTGAGGAGAAACCTTCTGTTTCACCTCAGACTCACCTCCGTTAGCGTAGCGTGCTAACGTTAGCGGGAAATAGACGGAGCCGGAGCTCGGCCACACAGCGCTAGTGGGAGAGACGAGTAGAGAGCAAAGTGTGTTTCTCATGGAGCCACAGTGTCCAGATAAAGCTGTCTGAATGGACTCTGTGCTGCTCCCTTTATCTGAAAACGTCACAATGATCTCCTGGTTCCTACGAAGCTAATGAAGTTAGCTTGCTAGCTGGAAGTAGACGCAGACGGACCTCGGCCACACAGCGCCGCATTTCAGAGACAGCAACGTTTTAACGGAGTGTGTCTGCAGCAAAGGTTCTGACATTCAGTCAAAATGTGTAAAGTCCAAATGCTGAGAGCGTTGGTGAAGCAGCGACTAACTGCGGCTGCTGAAGAGATATTTGTGCTGTTTGAAAGAACGATAGCAGAGTACGAGGAGGAACTGTGTCGTTCAAAAGAGGAGAACGAGCGACAACGGAAACTACTGGACGCTGTTCTCAAGCCTCAGCTTCGGTTACACAGAGCAGGTTTGTTCACTTTACTGGTTTATTATCACTTTCAACTGCTGGAGGAAGTATTCACATCCTTTACTGAAGTAAAAGTACTGATACTGCACTGAAATACTCCGTTACAAGCACTGCTGGGATGTAACGAAGTACATTTACTCAAGGATTGTACTTCAGTACAAACTCCAGGTACTTGTACTTCAGTAACTTTCTACTTGTCCTCCATCAGAGGGACATGTTCCTGCACTACATGTCTTTAGTTCCTCGTCACAGTTTATCTCCTTCCTGTCACTTAAACATGTTTCTTTGTGATGAAGGTTCCTTCATGAGAAGATTCTCCTCCTCTTCACATAATAAAGTCTTTAAAAAGCCTCTTGGATCAGCTGGAAAATGCATCGTCACAAAGCTGGAAACGTTTTTTCTGAGGAACTCATGAAAAGTTGACTTTTTAGAGACACGTGGTTCTAACAGGACAGAGACAAACATGATGATCTTATAGAATATGATGCATTGTGTGCATTAAAGTACCAACAGGATGTAAAGGAGTAGGTGGAGAAATTATATGTCTTCACTGGCCTGGGAATGCCTCGGATCCCCCAGTCGGAGCTGGAGGATGTAGCCCGGAGAAGGGAAGATTGGGGTTCCTTACTGGAGCTGCTGCCCCCACGACCCGACCCCGGATAAGTGGTAGATGATGGTCTGGGTTAGGCATAAAAACTGAACGCTGCGTTGCTGTGTTTGGTTCTGACTCTGGGACGGAAAGCAGATCCGTCCCAGGTGAGCTGAGAGGTCTGTCGGTTCATAATGTAGCAGAAGATCAGAATAAACAGTCAGTGCTTTATAAACCAACAGTAGTGCTGCTTTCAAGACAATTCTTTGACAGACAGGAAGCCGATGTAAAGACCTCCGATGTGAAACTCCTTTGATATTCCATCCATTTATCCATCCATCGTCCACCGCTTATCCGGGATCGGGTCGGGGGGGCAGCAGCTCCATTAAGGAACCCCAATCTTCCCTTCTCTGGGCCACATCCTCCAGCTCCGACTGGGGATCCTGAGGCGTTCCCAGGCCAGTGAGGAGATATAATCTCTCCACCGAGTCCTGGGTCTTCCTCGGGGTCTCCTCCCAGCTGGACGTGCCTGGAACACCTCCCTAGGGAGGCGCCCAGGTGGCATCCTTACTAGATGCCCGAACCACCTCAACTGGCTCCTTTCAACGTAAAGGAGCAGCGGCTCTACTCCGAGTCTCTCACGGATGGCTGAGCTTCTCACCCTATCTCTAAGGGAGACGCCAGCCACCCGTCTGAGAAAACCCATTTCGGCCGCTTGTACCCGTGATCTCGTTCTTTCGGTCATGACCCAGCCTTCATGACCATAGGTGAGGGTAGGAACGAAGATCGACCGGTATATTGAGAGCTTTGCCTTCTGGCTCAGCTCTCTTTTTGTCACAACGGTGCGGTAAAGTGACTGTAATACCGCCCCCGCTGCTCCGATTCTCCGGCCAATCTCTCGCTCCATTGTCCCATCACTCGCGAACAAGACCCCGAGGTACTTGAACTCCTTCACTTGGGGTAATGGCTCATTCCCTACCCGGAGTAGGCAATTCACCGGTTTCCTGCTGAGAGCCATGGCCTCAGATTTGGAGGTGCTGATCCTCATCCCAACCGCTGCACACTCGGCTGCGAACCGATCCAGTGACTGTTGAAGGTCACAGACTGATGATGTCATAAGGACCACATCATCTGCAAAGAGCAGCGATGAGATCCTCAGGTCACCGAACTGCAACCCCTCTCCTCCACGACTACGCCTCAATATCCTATCCATGAAAATCACGAACAGGATTGGTGATAAAGCGCAGCCCTGGCGGAGGCCAACATTCACGGGAAACGAGTCCGACTTACTGCCGAGTATCCGGACACAACTCTCGCTTTGGGCGTACAGGGATTGGATGGCCCTCAAAAGTGACCCCCTCACCCCATAATCCTGCAGCACCTCCCACAGTATCACCCGGGGGACCCGGTCATACGCCTTCTCCAGATCCACAAAACACATGTAGACCAGATAGGCGTACTCCCAGGCCCCCTCCAGGATCCTTGCAAGAGTAAAGAGTTGGTCTGTTGTTCCACGACCAGGACGGAATCCGCATTGTTCCTCTTCAATCAGAGGTTCGACTACCGGCCGAACCCTCCTTTCCAGTACCTTGGAGTAGACTTTACCAGGGAGGCTGAGAAGTGTGATACCCCTATAGTGGCACACACTCTCTGGTCCCCCTTTTTAAATGGGGGAACCGCCACCCCGGTCTGCCAACCCCTAGGCACTGTCCCAGACTTCCACGCAATGTTGACGAGGCGTGTCAACCAAGACAGCCCCTCAACACCCAAAGCCTTCAGCATTTCTGGACGGATCTCATCAACCCCTGCGGCTTTGCCACTGTGGAGTTGTTTGACTACCTCAGTGACTTCCATCAGGGAAATTGATGATGATCCCCCATCAGCTTCCAGCTCTGCCTCAATCATAGAGGGCGTGTTAGTCGGATTCAGGAGTTCCTCAAAGTCCTCCTTCCACCGGCCGATAACCTTCTCAGTCGAAGTCAGCAGGGTCCCACCCTTGCTGTACACAGCTTGGATGGTTCCTCGCTCCCCCCTCCTGAGGTGCCGGATGGTTTTCCAGAAGCACCTTGGTGCCGACCGAAAGTCCTTCTCCATAGCTTCTCCGAACTTCTCCCACACCCGCTGCTTTGCCTCTGACACGGCAGAAGCTGCCGCCCTTCTAGTCCTTCGATATCCTGCAACTGTTTCCGGAGTCCTCCCGGATAACATAACCCGGAAGGACTCCTTCTTCAGTCGGACGGCTTCCCTGACCACCGGGGTCCACCACGGTGTTCGAGGGTTACCGCCCCTTGATGCACCTAAGACCTTGAGACCACAGCTCATCACCGCAGCTTCAGCAATAGAGGTTTTGAACATCGCCCACTCAGGTTCAATGCCCCCAACCTCCACAGGGATGGCTGAAAAGCTCCGCCGGAGGTGTGAGTTAAAGATCCCCAGGACAGGGGCTTCCTCCAGACGTTCCCAGTTCACCCGCACTACCCGTTTGGGTTTACCAGGTCTGTCCAGAGTCTTCCCCCACCCCTTGATCCAACTCACCACCAGATGGTGATCAGTCGACAGCTCCGCCCCTCTCTTCACCCTAGTGTCCAAAACATGCGGCCTCAGATCAGATGATACGATTACGAAATCGATCATTGACCTTTGGCCTAGGGTGCTCTGGTACCACGTGCACTTATGAGCATCCTTATGTTCGAACATGGTGTTTGTTATGGCCATTCCATGGCTAGCACAGAAGTCCAACAACAAACGACCGTTCGGGTTTAGATCAGGGAGGCCCTTCCTCCCAATCACGCCTCTCCAGGTGTCTCCATCGTTTCCCACGTGTGCGTTGAAGTCTCCCAGCAAGACTACGGAGTCCCCTACTGGAGCCCCCTGCAGGGCTCCATTCAGGGTCTCCAAGAAGGCTGAATACTCAGAACTGCGGTTTGGGGCATAGGCACAAACAACAGTCACAGTTTTCCCCCCCATAACCCGAAGGCGTAGGGAGGCGACCCTCTCGTCCACCGGGATAAACTCCAACGTAGCGGCACTCAGCCGGGGGCTAGTGAGTATCCCCACCCCGGCCCGACGCCTCACACCTTGGGCAACTCCGGAGAAGAATAGAGTCCAACCCCTATCCAGGAGTACGGTTCCAGAGCCAAGACTGTGCGTGGAGGTAAGCCCCACCAGATCCAACTGGTAGCGATCCACCTCCCGCACTAGTTCCAGCTCCTTCCCCCACAGAGAGGTGACGTTCCACGTTCCCAGAGCCAACCTCTGCTGCCCGGGTCTGGTCCGTCGAGGTCCCTGACCATCAATGCCACCCGTGTGACAGCGCACCCGACCCCAGCAGTTTTTCCCATGAGTGGTGGGCCCACAGGATGGATGGATGGGAGGCACCACGTAGCTTCTTCGGGCTGTGCCCGACCAGGCTCCGTGGCAAACCCGGCCACCAGGCACTCGCTGTCGGGCCCTCCCTCTGGGCCTGGCTCCAGACGGAGGCCCCGGGCTTCCTCCGGGCAGGGTCTCTCCTTTCCTTTTCCCTTTCTTTCATGAAGTCGTTTTTGAACCATTCTTAGTCTGGCCCCCTCACCTGAGTCCAATTTGCCTTGGGAGACCCTACCAGGAGCACTAGGCTCCAGACAACACAGCTCTCAGGTTCATAGGGACACACAAACCTCTCCACCACGATAAGGTGATGGTTCCCAGAGAGGTATTATAGAACAAAATGCTGTTACAGTAATCGAGTCTACTGAAGATAAATACAGAGAGAAGTACTTTAATCCTTAATATATCCTTAACCCTTTAACACTTAAGCCTAAAAAGCCTCAACATTTTCGCCTGGACTTTTTAGCTTATTTCGACTATAAAAAGGTCAGAAAATGTCCTGTAAGTAAGTGCTTTTGCCCATTTTCCAACAATAGTGTAATAACAGTTTAAAATGAAGTGAAACACAAAAGCTGTATTTGAGTTTAGTGAACAAAAAACACTGCAATTGTACATGAATAAGAGATTTAACATGTTACATTTGAAGTTTGAAATGTATACAACTATTTCCAGTAAAAGGTTTGAGTCTTTTACTCTTACATCTGCAAAAACAGGCCATAAAATGGAAAATATGTCCAGGCGTTTTTCCCCACAGAGGGTAGTGCTCTCCTTTCTAAGTGTCCCTTCACATGCAGAGGTCTTGGTGGTACTGCCAGTGACTGTTCCTGTTGCTCCTGTTTTCTCTGGGTCACTCATTTTGATTAGATCAAATGGCCATGAGCTGTCCTGTACAGTCTGGGGACATGACAGTGGCAGGGAATGACACATGGAAGATGGTTTGCTTACACCAAAAGTTGCTCATCTTTGTGCAGGTCCAAAACTGACATGTACAGCAACATGCCTGTGGATTTCTTCTGGAGTTATTTCAGTCCAGATGAACTTTCTCCCTCTCTCCAGGCTTTTGGCTGCATTCTTGTTTGTGTATTCAGAGAGGAGTTTGAAAACTGCAGCATCAAAGTGGGAATAAATGTCACCTGGTGCTGGGTTTCCCATATCGAGAGGGGGTTGGACACCTGGGGTCCATCATCGGGCTCTGCCTCAGTCTGCCATCTTGTGGTGTGATGTGGTGAGGGGCTTCTGTGTCTGACAGCATCACCAGATCATCCATCATCCCCACAGCTCCATCTACAGGCCTGAATGTGATCTCTTGTGACACTTCGTGATCTCTGGTGACACCTCCTCCTCTCCAGCTAGATCCTGCACACAGCCTCTGCTAGGACGCAGGCTACTTGAAGAAGACGCGCACATTTACGCATATAAAGTACAATTACACACCTAGTACAACCTTACAGACTTGGTACACTGTTCTAAACAACGCAATACAAGTGTTGATTTACATAACGTCTTGCTTCCATTTGAATTAAATCCGCTGTTTTCCAGCTCTATTTTTCCGCTGTGTTGTTTGTGTCTCTCCAACGCTGTGTGTGTGTGTGTATTCGCTCAGAACAAAGGCGCTGTTTCGCGGGTTTCCGGGTGGGCCGTAAGTGAAGTTACCGTAATGACTCAATATATGCTGTAAAGCGCAGAGTCTCAGCTTTCAGAAACCGTTGAAATTTTCATCCAAAGTTTTGCTTGCAAAATGTGTCGTCGCCGACACATTCGGTGTTAAAGGGTTAAGGATTACCTCTATTTGAACATTAGTGCGTACGGAGATGGTGCTCAAAGAAAACAGGACATCAATCACCACAACCTTACAAACAGATAACAGAATCTGAGCCACAGTCCTCCATTTAAATCTGAACCTTCGTTTACCTGCACAGGCAGTTTGTTTACATTTTGATTGTTCATCAGCTGAACTTCATGAACTAATTTAGAAAAAGGTCCATCACATCATTAATGGATATTTTGCTTAAACTCTTGTTCTTGATTTATGATACAAACTTGATCTGATTATTATTATTATCACTATTATTATTATTATTGGTTGAGGTTTAGTGGTGGTCAGTAATGTGTGTCTCTCTCCCCTCCACAGACGTGCAGCAGCTGCTGCTGGTTAGAGAAGAGGTTCCCCCTGAGCAGCAGGAGTGGAGCTCCAGTCTGGACCAGGAGGATCCAGAGCCCCCCCCACACATTAAAGAGGAACAGGAGGAACTCTGGATCAGTCAGGAGGTAGAGCAGCTTCAAGGGCTGGAGGAGGCTGATATCACCAAGTTCACATTCACTCCTGTCCCTGTGAAGAGTGAAGATGATGAAGAGAAACCTCAGTCCTCAGAGCTTCAAAGACAAACTGAACACATGGAAACAGGAGCTGGTGGAGGGCACTGTGGAGGACCAGAACCAGCCAGGAACTCAGATCCAGAGACACATTTACAGCCAGATACTGAGGACAAGACTGGAGACTCTTCTGACACTGATGACAGTGAGGATTGGAAGGAGACCAGAGAACCTCTGTCAGGTTTAAGCTCTCTGGGAAATGAAGAAGTCCCCATCAGTAGTGCTGGAGAGAAACCCTTCAGCTGCTCTGAGTGTGGGAAAAGATTTGGCAACAAGAGAAATCTGAACAGACACATTTTAACTCACACAGGAGAGAAACCTTTCAGCTGCTCAGTGTGTAAGAAATCTTTTACACAGAGTGGAAGTTTACAGATACACATGAGAATCCACACAGGAGAGAAACCATTCAGCTGCAGTATTTGTAACAAAAGATTTGCCGGGCGTCGACAGGTCATAAAACATAAATGTGATTTTCCTCAGTCCTCACAGCTTCATCAAACTCAAACTGAGGAGAACAGAGAGGCAGGGCCTCCAGCCAGCAGCTCAACTGAACACATGGAAACAGGAGCTAATGGAGAGGACTGTGGAGGACCAGAACCAGCTGGGAACTCAGATCCAGAGAGACATTTACACACAGATACTGAGGACAAAACTGGAGACTCTTCTGACACAGAGAATTGGAAGAAGATCAGAATACCTCAGTCAGGTTTAAACTCTCTGGGAAATGAAGAAGTCCCCGTCAGTAATTCCAGAAGTAGTGCTGGAGAGAAACCATTCAGCTGCTCTCAGTGTGGGAAAACTTTTGGCGCCAGGGGAACTCTGAACAGACACGTAAGAATTCACACAGGAGAGAAAGAATTCAGCTGCTCAGTTTGTAAGAAATCTTTTTCACAGAAAGCAAATTTACAGAAACACATGAAAATTCACAAAGGAGAGAATCCATTCAGCTGCTCAGTCTGTAAGGAATCTTTTCCACAGAGAGCAAATTTACAGAAACACAAGAAAATCCACAAAGGAGAGAAACCATTCAGCTGCTCAGTCTGTAAGAAATCTTTTTCACAGAGAGGAATTTTACAGAACCACATGAGAACTCACACAGGAGAGAAACCATTCAGCTGCAGTCTTTGCGATAGAAGATTTTCGGTAAAGGCTCATCTGAGACTACACATGAGAACTCACACAGGAGAGAAACCATTCAGCTGCAGTGTTTGTGACAAAAGATTTGCCCGACCTTGTCAGATCAAAATACATAAATGTGTTGGTCTTCAGTCCTCACAGCTTCATCATACTCAAACTGAGGAGAACAGAGAGGCAGAGCCTCCAGCCAGCAGCTCAACTGAACACACGGAAACACATTCTAGAAGTAGTGCTGGAGAGAAACTATTCAGCTGCTCTCAGTGTGGGAAAAGATTTGTCTTGAAAGGAAATCTGAAGCTACACATGATAACTCATACAGGAGAGAAACCATACAGTTGCTCAGTGTGTATGAAATCTTTTACACAGAAAAGTAATTTACAAACACACATGAGAACTCATACAGGCGAGAAATCATTCAGTTGCTCAGTTTGTGATGCAAGATTTTCATGTAAGGGTAATCTGATACCACATATGAGAATCCACACAGGAGAGAAACCAAATATCTGCTCTGTGTGTGGGAGAGGATTTAGTCACAAAGTAGATCTGAAAAGTCACATTTTAACTCACACGGGAACAAAACCATTCCGCTGCTCAGTTTGTGAGAAATCTTTTACACAGAGTGATGGTTTAAAGGGACACATGAGAATCCACACAGGAGAGAAACCATTCAGCTGCAGTGTTTGTAATAAAAGATTCACCTGGCGTAGACATGTAAAAACACATGAATGTGATGTTCCTCAGTCCTCACAGCTTCATCAAACTCAAACTGAGGAGAGCAGAGAGGCAGAGCCTCTAGCCAGCAGCTCAACTGAACACATGGAAACAGGAGCTGATGCAGAGGACTGTGGAGGACCAGAACCAGCTGTTAAATTAAATGAATTCTTACAGTAATCTCCTGCGGATAACCTTCCGCATTATGTAACGTAATGGCAAATTTACTTCTGTAGCTGTTGTTGTAACGTAGCTCTAATATGCGTCAGTGCGTTTAAACGTTTTGTTTACTATCAAATGTTTTCTCCCTGCGCAATGTAACTCAGACCTTTTCCTTCCCACTGCATTAGTGTTGGTACGATTCTAAAATTACAATTTTGATTCTGATCTTTCTCAGTCAGTCTGAAACTCCCACACGGCCGACTTTCTTTCACTTATTTGTAAACTAAGCCGGTTTAAGTTCTTTTTATCTGAACGATCTCAGTTTGTACGTTTTAACGATGAATCCTCCGTGCCAGCCAAAGTTAGCTATGGAGTCCCGCAAGGTTCTGTACTTGGACCTTTTCTATTCACCTTATATATGCTTCCTTTAGACAATATTATAAGAACCACTCCATAAACTTTCGTTGTTATGCCGATGATAAACAATTATATGTATCAATCAAACCAGAGGAAACCGTGTTTACCGTTTTCCGAGTCCGACAGCAAATAACCAACAACATTTGGCCAGCGCAAAATTAATGGGCCGCAACATATAAACATCGGCCGCTGCTGATAAAACAACGATACCGGCAGATCAATCGGAGCATCCTTATTCTGTGTCTTTGTCGCTGTAAGCGGGAACATTCATGTATGAGCCTGCATTTGTACAGTACCCTCCACCCCCGGAAAACGGGTTCCCCCAAATGCCACGGAGTGAAACAAACACTTCCTCATGTTGCAGCGTTGCTTTTCTGACTTGCATCCGGAAAACTGTTTCTGATCAAACCCATTAACTGCACACTTAGGGAAAAATTCATAAAAGGATTGTGCGGCTCGAATATATATTATATTATAACCTGCACGAATAACAAAAAGAAATGCAGCCTGAACTGTGCTGCCAAGCAAAGAGCGTTTCGGTGCTCCTGTGCTAGTTACACATGTTTAAATGAGATAATGTTTCACACGCAATTACACTGCAATTATTAGAATCTTCAGAGTTGGTGCTAACGGAAGCACATTTGTAAAGAGTGTCTGATGAAAATCCTGTATTTTGGGATGTATTGACAGTTGTGTTTTGAGAAATAAATGAATTAAGCTCCACTACAGGTCATTTTTTTACCGTTATTTTATACATGAGAGAAAAAGTGCATTAAAACAACGGTGCCGATGTATTGTTCTGAAGCGCATTCAACCTTAGGCTCGTGTTGGCTGTAATATTCTAATCGCAAAATCTTTTGTAAACTGGACCTTGAGACGGGACAGAGCGGTTTGTAAATGATGCACAGTTCATGAAGATATCAGTGGCCGCAATCCATTCTTTGTGAATTCTCCCCAGATAGTACAATCACTTGTGTTCTAATAGAAGTTCTTGTGAAGATTTTTCTTTCTTTCAATAAAGCACAATGTGTTGACTGCCTGTAGTTTGAGTTTATTGAAGTGAATATGAACATAATCAGCAGTTAGAGATTGAAAAAGGTGGAATACATACAATAAGTAACATCAGGAGCACAGTGTCCGCTACACTTCTGTTGGTTCACTTAAAGCTTGTGGATGCTGAAGCTGCGACTGAACCAGAGACCCTCAGTCAGGTCTCAACTCACTAACATAATAAAGTCCCACAAACAGTCACTGGCAGCTGCTATGAGTGAAAGATATAAAGTCACAGATTTGGTCTCAGGAGTCTGAAGAGACACATGAGGATTCACACAGGAGAGAAACCAGCTGTTCAGTTTGTGGTAGAAGAGATTTCTGTAAAGCACATCTGATACTCTGTATATTAATCTGATACTCTGTTATATATATATATATATATATATATATATATATATATATATATATACACACAACTTGGAAAAGTGAATATCCTCCTCTCCACTGCCCCTTTAATATACATTCATGAGTTTCTTGAAGTGCGGTGAGATACAAGGAGCCCTCTATACACAGATCTCCACAGGTGGCTCTTGTGCGTTAATCTGTAATAAATACATGAAGTTTAACTTTAACAGCAACAAAAATATAATTCAATAGAGAGCAGTAGTAAAGGTTGTTGAATTGTTGTAACTGCATATTTTGCTAGGTATAGATGGAATCAGAGTTTCGGGCTGGGGTGGCAAGCCTAGAAAGCTCGTGAAGTTAGCTTAGCAAGCCTAGAAAAGTGAGCACCAACTCTACAAGGGCCGCCATATTGGATTTCTTCTCTACGCGTTTACATTGTATTTAGCTTATTCTTCAAGTGTGTTTACATTGTATTTGGCTAGTTTTTAGTGTGTAATCTTCGCTCTTCTAGTTATGGGATTTGGACACATTGTGTGGTGAAAGGATGTTCAAATAGTGGGAAAAAGCTAAATAAATGGGCAGAATCTCATTGTGAGCTTCACGATTGCAAAAATTGCGACTGCGAGCCCCCGTTCGAACTATTTCCATTTCCAACAGCACTAAAGAACAATGATAGAAGGCTAGCATGGACCAAAGCTGTAAAGAGACAGGATTACAATGGGAAGTCTTGGGAGCCCAAGAAATCTTCGTGGATTTGCAGTGAGCATTTCATGCAAGGAAAACCAACAAATGAATTCTCGGATCCTGAACTCGACCTGGGGTGTGTAGTCTATCTACTATTTATATATTGACAAATGTACTTTCTATATATTGAGTTTTATAATAATTAACAAACACAAGTTAGGTATATATTTATAATAGCTTACCCTGCAACACAACTGCAATAAGCACTTATGATATTGCCAGTTTTCTTGACTGCTCAGATCCATGCCGAATGTGGCGTATGGGAAGTTTTCATTGAATGAGTACATTTTGCTTTCAAAAAGCAATACTCAGAATCTGCGAGAGGATTGAAAGATATTTGTTTCAACCTGCCAGAGTCAAAAGTTGCTGAGTTATATCGGCGGCCAAGAAGTCATGCTGTTGTTTTCATTGACCCAGCCATCCTGCAGTATCAAGGGATCAGGCACTGAAACGCCACTCGGCATAACCAAAAGCTTCGTCTTTTCTTTTTCTGTGATTGAAAGTCTTTCGTTAGCTGTTGGTTGCTCCTCAATGCCCATCTCTGATGCAGCAAACACCCTGGCAATAAGCTCCAGTTTTGTTCCTGAAACCTTTAAATTCCGCTTGCGGCAAAATACTTTCAAAACTTCGACTTTCCACATCTGAACCTCATCATGAGAAAGGAGTTCAGAACTCATTGTAGAGCAGTAGGTTTGTTTACAACACGCTTGAAGAATAAGTTAAATACAATGTAAACACGTAGAGAAGAAATCCAATATGGCGGCCCTTGCACTTTTCTAGGCTTGCCACACCAGCATGCATTGCGATTCCACCGGAAGCCCGAAACTCCGATTCCGTCTATTGAAACCCTTGTAGCTTTTATTTTGAAGACCAGATATTGACATCCGCCGGAAGTGATCGTTCTCACGCTCTAACTCGAAACAAGATGGCGTCTCGTCACTCTCTGTCTTAGTGAGAAAGTGTGTGAGCTGCAGCAGTCCTGCTCCAGCAGAGCCTCTGTGTGTCTCATAAAGTGTCTGAAGGGACTTTGTGCTCTTCAGCTTCTCCCTGAAGGTTTTATCTCGGACTCCTCTCCTACACAGCTCGTGAAGTTAGCTTAGCATGCTAGCTGCAGCACAGCGCTAGTCAGAGTGGACGTTTGATGGAGAGCAAACGGTTTCTAACGGAGTGTGTGGAGAAAAAGTCTCTGACATTCAGTCAAAATGTGTAAAGTTCAAATGCTGAGAGCGTTGGTGAAGCAGCGACTAACTGCGGCTGCTGAAGAGATATTTGTGCTGTTTGAAAGAACGATAGCAGAGTACGAGGAGGAACTGTGTCGTTCAAAAGAGGAGAACGAGCGACAACGGAAACTACTGGACGCTGTGCTCAAGCCTCAGCTTCGGTTACACAGAGCAGGTTTGTTCTCCTCTCTCAATATGTTAACAGATGCTGTTTTCTCTCACATGTTTTATTAAACGCTGTTCTGATAATATACAGAGGTGTGTGTGGAGGACACACACTCCTGAATCTGAATCCCTCTCTGTGTGTGTCGCGATGTTTGAAGCCAACACAACGCTGTGCGGCTGTACATTCAGTTCGTGAGCAGAGTTTTGGGCGCTTCTGGTTGACGGCACATGGCGTGATGTAGGGTTTTGACACCAGTGAAGGATCCTGGGAAATTGAGTCCCATGGCTCAATTGCCATGAGTGAGTTCCGATTAATATATATGGGATGCCCCGATGGATCCGGATTACAGTTTGCAACAAGACTAAACACCGGAGCTAACATCAACAGAGAGTGCATAGAGTTGCAGTTTAACGTTATCATGACATGTTCAAGTGAAATGTGGTCAAATTGAGGAGTAACTTGACTAAGTGCACATGTTTTCACAGTAAAATACATTAGATATAAATTGAATTATAACCTGTTTTACTTCCTGACACTCTAAGCAGCTTATCATCATCAAAACTACTAATCAAAGCAAATGTTTAAATAAAAATACTATCATTTATTTCCAAATCATTTGAATTAAGTGTCTTTGTGAACATAACCACTTTAGATGACGAGAACAATAAGTTTGATATTATTCCTCAGACCGCTCCGGGACGGTGATATGGCTCATCAACATGATCATTTATAAAGCTCATGTAGAAACTTTACAATGTGATTCAGGATCAGATGAAAAGATGATTAACTCTTAAATAATTTAACTTGAGTTTCTAATGTTCATACGGTAGTCAGGATAATAATAATAATAATAATAATTATTATTATTATTATTATTATTATTATTATTATTGGTTGAAGTTTATTGGTGGTCAGTAATGTATGTATGTCTCTCTCTCGCCTCAACAGACGTGCAGCAGCTGCTGCTGGTTAAAGAAGAGTTTCCCCCTGAGCAGCAGGAGTGGAGCTCCAGTCTGGACCAGGAGGACCCAGAGCCCCCCCCACACATTAAAGAGGAGGAACTCTGGAGCTGTCAGGAGGGAGAGCAGCTTCAAGGGCTGGAGGAGGCTGATATCACCAAGTTCACATTCACTCCTCTCCCTGTGAAGAGTGAAGATGATGAAGAGAAACCTCAGCCCTCACAGCTTCATCAGAGACAAACTGAACACATGGAAACAGGAGCTGATGGAGAGGACTGTGGAGGACCAGAAACAGCCAGGAACTCAGATCCAGAGACACATTTACACCCAGACACTGAGGACAAGACTGGAGACTCTTCTGACACTGATGACAGTGAGGATTGGAAGGAGACCAGAGAACCTCCGTCATGTTTAAACTCTCTGGGAAATGAAGAAGTCCCTGTCAGTGATTCCAGAAGTAGTGCTGGAGAGAAACCATTCAGCTGCTCTGAGTGTGGGAAAAGATTTGGCTTGAAGGGAGATCTGAACAGACACATCAGGATTCACACAGGAGAGAAACCATTCAGCTGCTCAGTCTGCGATAAAAGATTTTTGCTCAAGAAACATTTGAATAGACATATTGCAACTCATACAGGAGATAAATCATTTAGCTGCTCAATTTGTAAAAAAGGTTTTGCACAGAGAGGAAATTTACAGACACACATGAGAACTCACACAGGAGAGAAACCTTTCAGCTGCTCAGTGTGCGGTAAAGGATTCTCTCTAAAAGAAACCCTAGTATGTCACTTGAGAACCCACACAGAGGAGAAACCATTCAGCTGCACAATCTGTAAGAAGTCTTTTAAACTGAGAAGTACTTTACATACACACATGAGAATCCACACGGGAGAGAAACCTTTCAATTGCTCAGTTTGTGATAAAAGATTTTTGCTCAGGGATCATCTGAAGACACACATGAAAACTCACACAGGAGAGAAACCTTTCAGCTGCTCAGTGTGCTGTAAAGGGTTTTCTCGAAAGGAAAGCCTGGTTCGTCATTTGAGAACCCACACAGAGGAGAAACCATCCAGACCGCAGTGATTGATTAAGAAAGTAATTGTTTTCACGTAACACTTTCTCTTTGAACATAATGTTCTTGTCGATGATCTTTTCCAGTCGGTCTAAAACTCCCACACGGTCAACTTTTTCTTTCACTGTTATTTGTAAACTAAGCCGGTTTAAGTCGTATTTATCTGAGCGATCTCAGTTTGTACATGTTAACGATGAATCCTCCAGGCAAGACAAAGTCAGTCATGGAGTCCCGCAAGGTTCTGTACTTGGACCTTTTCTATTCACCTTTATACATGCAACATATAAACATCGGCCACTGCTGATAAAACAGAACGATACCAGCAGATACATCTTTGACTCCATCAAAAGCGACGTTGTAAATGAAACACATTCATATAGAAATAAAAACGTAAAAGTATAAACATACATACCAATGTTGTTGCATTTTTTTTATAACTTTATAATCAAATACATGAAGTGTACACTGAGGGGTGAATTCACAAACGTTTTTAGCTTGGTGGGGGACACAAAAAGAAACAATTTGATTCTCAGAGCACCTCAAACAATGAAATGCAGCCCTAACGTATTTAAATGAGGTAAAATGCAGATGAGCCTCATTACAAACCCAATTCACAAAGATCAGCACTAATAGCTACACACTGTTACAGTGAAATTATTAATGTCTTCTGATTTGGTGGAAACTAAAGCACATTTATAAAGAGTGTCTGCTCAAACTAATTTAATGTGGGAAGCATTGACTGTTAAGAGAGATAAATATATCTTAAAGATCTCATAGTACCTTATAAACCAACTAGAGCATTGCGCTCCCAGACTGCAGGGTTACTTGTGGTTCCTAGAGTCTCTAAGAGTACAATGGGAGCCAGAGCCTTCAGCTATCAAGCTCCTCTCCAGTGGAACCAGTTTCCAGTTTGTGTTCGGTAGGCAGACACCCTCTCCACATTTAAGGGCAGGCTAAAGACTTTCCTTTTTGATAAAGCTTATAGTTAGGGCTTGCTCAGGTTTGCCTTGGATCAGCCCAAGGTTATGCTGCTATAGGCTTAGACTGCCGGGGGACACCTCCCTGCTCTCCTCTTCCTCCCCTCCCTCTCTTCTTCTCCCTCTCTATCTGTATGCATTTATGTAAATGTATGTTACTAACTCATCCCCAGAGTTTCTGTCTCTCATGTGGCAGGTTGCCACTGATAAAGTTTACGTCAGTATCAGGAATCGTGGCTGCGCATGCTGCCCTGATCCTGCTGGACACCGGGAAGCCTTTTTGACATTTTCCTGGATTCATCCAAACTTTCTCTTTTTCAACACATCATTTCTGTCAAATGTTGTATTTGTACTATGTTGTTTATCCTGTACACACGACATCTATTGCACGTCTGTCTGGGAGAGGGATCCCTCCTCAGTTGCTCTCCCTGAGGTTCCATTTTTCCCCCTTTAATTATGGGGTTTCTTTTAGGAAGTTTTTCCTTGTGCGATGCGAGGGTCTAAGGACAGAGGGTCTGAGGAGGGAGGGTCTAAGGACGGAGGGTCTAAGAACAAGGATGGAGGGTCTGAGGACAGAGGGTCTAAGGACAGAGGGTGTCGTATCCTGTACAGTCTGTAAACAATGAATGTATAATTTGTAATATTGGGCTATATATATAAATAAATTTGATTTGATTTGATAAATATCTTCTTTTACATACTTAAGAGGAAATGATTAATAATTAAGGTTATTGTTTAAAAGATGTTATTAACAATTATCCTTTTTTCTTGTTGAAGCTGATATCGTCTGCTATATGTTGTGTACATCCCATGTGTTTGCGTGCAGAGCGTTGCGCTGTGCTCCCGGTAGTTCTCTGTAGTGTTTATATGCTGATGATAAATGTGATACGTTGACTTGGTTGCTGTAGTTTGTTAATCTGGTGATGTTTTGACAGATTTGATCAGATTTTACATGATAATATGATTTACTTTTATAAGCTCTGCATGTTCTGCATATTGATCTGTTTTGGGCATATTTACAACATAGGACAGTGAATATTCTCTGACACTGCCCCTTCTCTTTTATACTTAATAAAGGCAACACAAGAGCTGAAAGAGCTGCTTCATTCACTCCACGTGTTTCTGTTTTCTCCTTGAAAAGATATCACACCATCGTGTACAAAACATTAAAGACATTTAACATTCATTAAAAGACTTCTCCATGATGTGAGCCGGAGTCCCTGAGGACGGCCCAGCTTGTGGCTGAACGCTTCAGAAACAACGTGTTTGCAGCTGAAAAGTCATAAATGTATGTATATACCCGTCCCTTATGTGTTTACGTTTACATTGGTGGCTGAGAGCTGTTAAGATATGGGCAGAGTCCGGCAAAACATTTCACTTATTTTGAAATTCCAATATTGACAGGTATGCTCTCCACTGCCTCTCTGGGAACCATCACCTTATCGTGGTGGAGAGGTTTGTGTGTCCCTATGAACCTGAGAGCTGTGTTGTCTGAAGCCTAGTGCTCCTGGTAGGGTCTCCCAAGGCAAATTGGTCTCAGGTGAGGGGCCAGACTAAGAACGGTTCAAAAACGACTTCATTAAAGAAAGGGAAAGGAAAGGAGAGACCCTGCCCGGAGGAAGCCCGGGGCCCCCGTCTGGAGCCAGGCCCAGAGGGAGGGCCCGACAGCGAGCGCCTGGTGGCCGGGTTTGCCACGGAGCCCGGTCGGGCACAGCCCGAAGAAGCTACGTGGTGCCTCCCATCCATCCATTCTGTGGGCCCACCACTCATGGGAAAAACCGCTGGGGTCGGGTGCGCTGTCACATGGGTGGCAGTGATGGTCAGGGACCTCGACGGACCAGACCCGGGCAGCAGAGGCTGGCTCTGGGGACGTGGAACGTCACCTCTCTGTGGGGGAAGGAGCCGGAACTAGTGCGGGAGGTGGATCACTACCAGTTGGATCTGGTGGGGCTTACCTCCACGCACAGTCTTGGCTCTGGAACCGTACTCCTGGATAGGGGTTGGACTCTATTCTTCTCCGGAGTTGCCCAAGGTGTGAGGTGTCGGGCCGGGGTGGGGATACTCACTAGCCCCCGGCTGAGCGCCGCTACGTTGGAGTTTCTCCCGGTGGACGAGAGGGTCGCCTCCCTACACCTTCGGGTTATGGGGGGGAAAACTCTGACTGTTGTTTGTGCCTATGCCCCAAACCGCAGTTCTGAGTATTCGGCCTTCTTGGAGACCCTGAATGGAGCCCTGCAGGGGGCTCCAGTAGGGGACTCCGTAGTCTTGCTGGGAGACTTCAACGCACACGTGGGAAACGATGGAGACACCTGGAGAGGCGTGATTGGGAGGAAGGGCCTCCCTGATCTAAACCCGAACGGTCGTTTGTTGTTGGACTTCTGTGCTAGCCATGGAATGGCCATAACAAACACCATGTTCGAACATAAGGATGCTCATAAGTGCACGTGGTACCAGAGCACCCTAGGCCAAAGGTCAATGATCGATTTCGTAATCGTATCATCTGATCTGAGGCCGCATGTTTTGGACACTCGGGTGAAGAGAGGGGCGGAGCTGTCGACTGATCACCATCTGGTGGTGAGTTGGATCAAGGGGTGGGGGAAGACTCTGGACAGACCTGGTAAACCCAAACGGGTAGTGCGGGTGAACTGGGAACGTCTGGAGGAAGCCCCTGTCCTGGGGATCTTTAACTCACACCTCCGGCGGAGCTTTTCAGCCATCCCTGTGGAGGTTGGGGGCATTGAACCTGAGTGGGCGATGTTCAAAACCTCTATTGCTGAAGCTGCGGTGATGAGCTGTGGTCTCAAGGTCTTAGGTGCATCAAGGGGCGGTAACCCTCGAACACCGTGGTGGACCCCGGTGGTCAGGGAAGCCGTCCGACTGAAGAAGGAGTCCTTCCGGGTTATGTTATCCGGGAGGACTCCGGAAACAGTTGCAGGGTATCGAAGGACTAGAAGGGCGGCAGCTTCTGCCGTGTCAGAGGCAAAGCAGCGGGTGTGGGAGAAGTTCGGAGAAGCTATGGAGAAGGACTTTCGGTCGGCACCAAGGTGCTCCTGGAAAACCATCCGGCACCTCAGGAGGGGGAAGCGAGGAACAATCCAAGCTGTGTACAGCAAGGGTGGGACCCTGCTGACTTCAACTGAGAAGGTTATCGGCCGGTGGAAGGAGCACTTTGAGGAACACCTGAATCCGACTAACATGCCCTCTATGGTTAAGGCAGAGCTGGAAGCTGATGGGGGATCATCGTCAATTTCCCTGATGGAAGTCACTGAGGTAGTCAAACAACTCCACAGTGGCAAAGCCGCAGGGGTTGATGAGATCCTTTGGGAAGGCTTTGGGTGTTGAGGGGCTGTCTTGGTTGACACGCCTCGTCAACATTGCGTGGAAGTCTGGGACAGTGCCTAGGGGTTGGCAGACCGGGGTGGGGGGACCAGAGAGTGTGTGCCAACTACAGGGGTATCACACTTCTCAGCCTCCCTAGTAAAGTCTACTCCAAGGTACTGGAAAGGAGGGTTCGGCCGGTAGTCGAACCTCTGATTGAAGAAGAACAATGCGGATTCCGTCCTGGTCGTGGAACAACGGACCAACTCTTCACTCTCGCAAGGATCCTGGAGGGGGCCTGGGAGTACGCCCATCCGGTCTACATGTGTTTTGTGGATCTGGAGAAGGCGTATGACCGGGTCCCCCGGGTGATACTGTGGGAGGTGCTGCGGGAGTATGGGGTGAGGGGGTCACTTTTGAGGGCCATTCAATCCCTGTACGCCCAAAGCGAGAGTGGTGTCCGGATACTCGGCAGTAAGTCGGACTCGTTTCCCGTGAATGTTGGCCTCCGCCAGGGCTGCGCTTTATCACCAATCCTGTTCGTGATTTTCATGGATAGGATATCGAGGCGTAGTCGTGGAGGAGAGGGGTTGCAGTTCGGTGACCTGAGGATCTCATCGCTGCTCTTTGCAGATGATGTGGTCCTTATGGCATCATCGGTCTGTGACCTTCAACAGTCACTGGATCGGTTCGCAGCCGAGTGTGCAGCGGTTGGGATGAGGATCAGCACCTCCACATCTGAAGCCATGGCTCTCAGCAGGAAACCGGTGGATTGCCTACTCCGGGTAGGGAATGAGCCATTACCCCAAGTGAAGGAGTTCAAGTACCTCGGGGTCTTGTTCGCGAGTGGGGGACAATGGAGGGAGAGATTGGCCGGAGAATCGGAGCAGCGGGGGCGGTATTACAGTCACTTTACCGCACCGTTGTGACGAAAAGAGAGCTGAGCCAGAAGGCAAAGCTCTCAATATACTGGTCGATCTTCGTTCCTACCCTCACCTATGGTCATGAAGGCTGGGTCATGACCGAAAGAACAAGATCACGGGTACAAGCGGCCGAAATGGGTTTTCTCAAACGGGTGGCTGGCGTCTCCCTTAGAGATAGGGTGAGAAGCTCAGCCATCCGTGAGAGACTCGGAGTAGAGCCACTGCTCCTTTACGTTGAAAGGAGCCAGTTGAGGTGGTTCGGGCATCTAGTAAGGATGCGGTTGAGGTTTGCAAAAGACCGTAAGGATTGGACTACGGTCATCTTCATTGGTCAGTACAATGTTCAGCTTTGCCCAACACCTGGTGGTCTGATGGTTAGACGGAGACCTGGAGAGGCCTATGAGCCACAGTGTCTCGCACCCACTGTGACATCTGGTGGAGGATCGGTGATGATCTGGGGGCTTCAGCGAGGCTGGAATATGGCAGATGTGTCTTTGTGAAGGACGCATGAATCACACCACGTACAATGTTGTCCTGGAAGAATTCTTGCTTCCTTCTGCTCTGACAATATTCCCCAACTCTGAGGATTGGTTTGTCCAGCAAGACAATGCTCCACGCCACAAAGCCGGGTCAATCAAGGTGTGGATGGAGGATCACCAGAGCAAGACCCTATCATGGCCAGCTCACTCTCCAGACCTGAACCTCATTGGAAACCTCTTGAATGTGATGAAGAGGATGAGGATGGTCACAAGCCATCAAACAAGCCGAGTTGCTTGAATGTTTGTACCAGGAGTGACATAAAGTCCCCGAACAGCAACGTGCAGACTGGTGGAGCGCACGCCAAGACGCATGAACACTGTGACTGAACATCAGGGTTATTCCACTAAATACTGATTTATTAACTAAAACATTAGTGTTGTGTTGTTTAAAAATAAATATGAACTTGTTTTCTTTGCATTATTCCAGGTCTGAAAACAACATCAGCATCTTTTTTGTTATTTTGACCAGTTGTAAATTTCTGCAAATAAATTCTCTAAATGACAATATTTTTTTGGGGAACTTGTGAGAAATGTTGTCAGTAGTTTATAGAATAAAACAAAAATGTCCATTTTATTCAAACACATACCTATATATAAGAATAAGCTAAATACAATGTAAACACGTAGAGAAGAAATCCAATATGGCGGCCCTTTCTAGGCTTGCCACACCAGCATGCATTGCGATTCCAACGGAAGCCCGAAACTCCGATTCTGTCTATTGAAACCCTTGTAGCTTTTATTTTGAAGACCAGATATTGACATCCGCCGGAAGTGATCGTTCTCACGATCCTCCTCTAACTCGAAACAAGATGGCGTCTCGTCACTCTCTGTTTTAGTGAGAAAGTGTGTGAGCTGCAGCAGTCCTGCTCCAGCAGAGCCTCTGTGTGTCTCATAAAGTGTCTGAAGGGACTTTGTGCTCTTCAGCTTCTCCCTGAAGGTTTTACCTCGGACTCCTCTCCTACACTGCTCGTGAAGTTAGCTTAGCATGCTAGCTGCAGCACAGCGCTAGTCAGAGTGGAAGTTTGATGGAGAGCAAACGGTTTCTAACGGAGTGTGTGGAGAAAAAGTCTCTGACATTCAGTCAAAATGTGTAAAGTCCAAATGCTGAGAGCGTTGGTGAAGCAGCGACTAACTGCGGCTGCTGAAGAGATATTTGTGCTGTTTGAAAGAACGATAGCAGAGTACGAGGAGGAACTGTGTCGTTCAAAAGAGGAGAACGAGCGACAACGGAAACTACTGGACGCTGTGCTCAAGCCTCAGCTTGAGTCTCCAGCAGGTTTGTTCATTAAACATTACAAATGCAAATTGAAGTCTTTTACTGGATGAAAACTATTCAGCCAACATCCGGCTCTTTCAAAACAAAAGCATACTGCTCTACTTAAAGTGTGATAACAGCCTGACATTTCTTAAAAATTAAACCCATTTAACACATCTGATGTGATATTTAAATCATTAGTTTTCTCTTCTATTAAGGTAATTTAAGCAGTCTATCTTCCTCACATTTAATACAGACGTGCTCTAATTATCCCAGAATAAATTATTATTCAGAGTTACTATAGATCAGGGGTGTCAAACTCATTTTAGTTCAGGGGCCACATGCTGCCCAATTTGATCTCAAGTGGGCCGGACCAAATCATATCATAATAACCTATAAATAACGAGATCTCAAAATGTTTCCGTTTGTTTTCGTGCAAGAAACTACACAGTATATTCTGAAAACTATTTTTTTACAAAACATTATGAACAACTTAAAAGTGCAATTTCAACAATATTATTATCAGTTTATCATTTAGTTGCATTACAACTTACAGATCAGTGTGTCAGGCACAAAACATTTAGTCACAGGTATCTGGAACAATATAGTATTTTACTTTATGATCAAAACAATTTGTCAAGATATAGAAATCATTTTAAAATTACATTCATTTCCACATCTGTGTAGTAATCCTGACACACCACACACATCCAAATACAAACTAAAGTGGGAACTATTAAGGAAGAAGGTTAAGTTATCCCCCTGCCTTGTAAATGTATATAATGTATACATGAAAACACATAAAGGTTGCGTCTCTTTGTACTGCAGCTGCTAACTGACATTATATTTCACACTGTTCAATGTCTTTAAATATTTCTACAGTAAGTATTAATGTTCACAGAAATATATTCTTACAGAAATATATAACGTGCAAAAGTGTCTGAAGCAGCATTTTACATTAAAAAGGCTTACTCACAGTTTAGTGTGCTCCTGAAACTTGGCATCTTTTTATCTTTTTGTTTTATTGATGCTCATTACAGAGACAAGTTGTTCCCAAAGGTAGGTAATTTTTACACTTTGCAAAATCATCCCCCGGGCCTGATTGAACCCTCTGGTTATGGAGTCAATACAGATATTTCATAAAAACACTTCATACTTGCGTTAGCTTGGCTCCTGTCGACTCGTTTCACCATTACATGCTAGTTCGCGTGGGTTTCTATGGACATAAAATGGATCAATTTCTTATTAAAAAATAGTTGCACACCAGTTGGACAGAAACAAAGCGTGACAAACGAGGGAAATTAAGATTTGTCTTTGGAGCATCAAACCACAGCGCATTCGAGCGGAAAATGCTGGAGATGTGGTTTGTGGACAGACAACAGCTGCTCCCGTTATAAAAACAAAAGGTAGAGCTATACAAGACGAGCAAAGGAAATTTCAATAAAAGTGGACAGAGGAATTTGTATTTGTCCTCCACCAGTCGAACCCTTCGTGCTTAATGTGCAAACAGATCCACTCTGATTTCAAGCGAAGTCATTTGGAGCGGCATTTCCAAATGACTCATCCAAAATTCAACGAAACTTACGCACCTGGAAGTGGAATTAGTAAAAAAAAAACAGAGCAGCTTTCTTCTTCTGTTTCTGGACAACAAAGACTCATACACAGGACAACTAATACAGCTGAACGATTCACTGAGGCATCTTTTGAGATTGCATGGATTTTGGCTTGGGCAAAAAAACTTTTCACTCATAAATTGTGAAACACTGCTTTTTGGCTTCAGCAGAAATATTGTTTGCAGAGTTTGACAACATCATCCCAGTATTAAGATAATCCTGCTTTTATTGAATGTATTGGTTGGCTGCATTGCATATTGTATGTTCTGGGTGAGATGACAAATTAATAAACAGACATGCTTTTTATGACTGGATGTAGCTTTTCATACTTTGCGGTAAAAGTGGCTCTCCTATTGACTTTGTCCTATCAATGTGGCTCTCACGTAAAAAATAGTGAAGACCACTGCTCTTTAGGTATGTGAATTGGACAAACCTTGTCCAATTCACACACGTGAATATGCAAAAAAAAATAAATATATTTTTTATGAAAGAAATATAAAAATAATAATATTTGCTTTATCTACAAACAATTTTGCGACCCCCCCCCCCCCCTGCAGTTCAAGACCTATGCGTTAAAAGATTCTGATGTGAAGCTTCAGCAGTAGGAAACGTTGGATTTGCAGGAAGTTAGTGAAGCATTTTCCCGGGATTGTTGCCAAAGACACAGAGTCTGAAATAAGCCTGAAATAATGTCAACAATTACGTTTAAATATTCCTTCTAAAAACTACATGCAGACTCTCTTATCCAGAGCGACTTCCAGTGAACTAACAACCTTCCCGTGTCATGTTTGGAAGCCTGAACCCCTGACCACCACCCATGTCCATGAAAAATTGTCTTAACTGCCCGCAAGTGACGCAGTGCGACACAGAGCACCGCTTCCAGCTGAACCCGTTGGTGCTTTATTTAGATGCTGAAAAGGCATTCGACCAGGTTTAATGGCCCTATCGACCTTAAAATCAGTGATGCGTTTATTTCCTGGATACAATTAACATATAACAACCCCTATGCCCAAGTAATGATTAACTAGACACTCTGTCTTAACTTTAACTTTAGGTCCTTTGCTCTTTGCAATAACAGTGTCTTACCGAGAGCGTTCGATTAAAACCAGAAATTCAGATGTAACACAAAATACACCGTGAGCAAAATAACTCTACGCAGACGATACTCTCCTTTTTATAATCCAACCAAAAAAACATTAATTATGTCCTTGGTTGGTCTGTAAGATTGAGAGTTAGATGGCTCTGTGAAGGTGAAGTAAAGAGATTTGATAAGAGACTTGATACTGTTGAAGCTGCAGTGAAGAGTTTGTGTGTGTGTCGGTGTGTGTGTGTGTGTGTGTGTATCTCACTCTCCTCCACAGATGTGCAGCAGCTGCTGCTGCTGGTTAAAGAAGAGGTTCCCCCTGAGCAGCAGGAGTGGAGCTCCAGTCTGGACCAGGAGGACCCAGAGCCCACCCTACACATTAAAGAGGAACAGGAGGAACTCTGGAGCAGTCAGGAGGGAGAGCAGCTTCAAGGACTGGAGGAGGCTGATATCACCAAGTTCACATTCACTCCTGTCCCTGTGAAGAGTGAAGATGATGAAGAGAAACCTCAGTCCTCACAGCTTCATCAAAGACCAACTGAACACATGGAAACAGGAGCTGATGGAGAGGACTGTGGAGGACTAGAACCAGCCAGGAACTCAGATCCAGACAGACATTTACATCCAGACACTGAGGACAAGACTAGAGACTCTTCTGACACAGATGAAATGACTGGAGACTTTTCTGGCGCTGAGATTGAAGTCAGTTGTGAGGACAGTGATGATTGCAAAGAGAAAGCTCAGTCGGGTTTAAACTCTCTCTTGAAAGATGATGGAGTTCCTGTCGGTACCGATGAGAAACCATTCAGCTACTCTGAGTGTGGGAAGCATTTTTGCAATAGTGGAAATCTGAAGAGACACATGAGATGTCACACAGGAGAAAACCCTTTCATATGTTCCATTTGTAATAAAGGATTTTTTCGCAAGGATCATCTGAATACACACATGAGATCTCACACAGGAGAGAAACCGTTCAGCTGCTCAGTCTGTAAAAAATCTTATACACAGAGTGGAAATTTACAGAAACACATGAGAATCCACACAGGAGAGAGACCATTCAGCTGCTCAGTGTGTGAGAAAACATTTTTGCGCAAGGAATATCTGAAGACACACATGATAACTCACACAGGAGAGAAACCCTACAGCTGCTCCGTGTGCGATAAATCTTTCGCGCGGAGTGGATGTTTACAGGTCCACATGAGAATCCACACAGGAGAGAAACCCTTCAGCTGCTCAGTTTGTGGTAAAAGGTTTTTGCATAAGACACGTCTGAAGAGTCACATGAGAATCCACACGGAAGAGAAACCATTCAGCTGCAGCTGATGGAGAGGACTGTGCAGGACCAGAAACGGCCTGGAACTCAGATCCAGAGAGATGTGGCTTATAAATAATACATCAATATGTTCTCTAATCTCTGAATTAATGGTTGGAAAATTGCCAACATGTTCACGTGAAGTCACTTTTATTTTGAGGTCAGTTCTCAAAGCCTGGTCTATACACACACAGCACAACAACAACAACATGGGGTCTAGAGTGGAGGGCTTGAGATGCAGACAGACGGGCGGTTGAGAGGGGGAGAGAAGCGAAACTCCAAAGCGAGTCTTGAAAAACTTTACGGGACGATTTGTACTTAGTGTCGCCTTTTTTTGCATGTTATGTTCAATACATAATCAGAAATCCTTTATTCGTCCCTCAGCGGGGAAATGTACAGAGTTACAAAAACGCAGAGACGGAGCAGATAAAAGACAAACACACATGGTAGAAATAAGTAGCAGCTTAATAAAAGTGAGCTAGCAGTCAGATATATAAATAATAAATAGTATAAATATATGTTGCACGAGCAGTTTCACTGCACATCATTTGAGCTTCGTTACTAACTCATTGAAAAACCTTGTAATATGAATTTAATTTTACTTTTATGTGATTGGAGTAAGGTGTACATATTTGTGTTCTTTTCATATTTTTATGCCGTTATTTCATATTTAATGCTTGGTTTCAGTATCACTGGGTGAACAAGACTGTTGAATGAAAACCTGTAAATATTAATGTAAAAACTTTCTAAAAGAAAAAGTGATTCTAGTGACCTACAGAGGGATTATTTCTATCACATAAACACAGGTCAGTTCACGCTTCTTGAGCGAACAGAAATCTTTCACTAGCATTGGAAGTTTCCTTTGATGATAATTATTATATATTGAACAGTTTCACTCGCCGGCTTTTAAGCAATTCAATCATCTTTGAATCTGCAGCGGAGTTGTCTGTGCTTGTGAAAGAAGTTTAAGAGGCCTTTTCAAACTGCACAGATACAGAGAATCCTCAACTTTACGACGCACCACGTAGAACAAGCTGCAGTACATGGCGTATATTCCATATTTCACCCCCCTAAGATACTTAGTACAAGACTAGGGACTCTTCTGAGTCTGAGTGATTGGAAGGAGACCAGAGAACGTCCCTCAGGTTTAAACTCTCTGTACATCTTATTACACTTGAGTTTGGTCAAAGATTTGGTCGCAGAGGAGAGAAACCCTTCAGCTGCTCAGGTTGTGGGAACTGTTCATCTATCTGCTGACGCTTCTGGACCCATCTTCAGTGATGTTCCTGGAATCATCAGACCCTCCTACAGCCAGGGCCAGCTCACCAGCTCCTATTGACTCATGGCTCCTTCTCTTTTGAGCCACAGCCTGCTGGACCTGATGGTGCCTCCATCGTTACGTTTGTCT
This sequence comes from Cottoperca gobio, assembly GCF_900634415.1. Lineage (NCBI taxonomy): Eukaryota > Metazoa > Chordata > Actinopteri > Perciformes > Bovichtidae > Cottoperca > Cottoperca gobio. The sequence continues at coordinate 56,367 of NW_021167072.1, forward strand.
CCTTCGGGCAGTTAAGGTTGTGCTCCAGGGTTCTCGCTGCTGACTCTGCCCCGTCGGTCTGATGGCGGAGAAAATAAAGCATTCCCTCGAAGGAAAACTTAGTTCATCACATGCTGGTTCATGTTGTCATAAGTTTCTTTTATATTGAACGATGTTGATAATTATCACTACATATATGTAATAATAACAAATTAACATTTAGCATTCATCAGCATCTCCACGTCTCTGAGAGACAACAGAACTGTGTGAACTTCCATAAATGAAACAAATAAACAATGTTAGTGTTGTGTTCTTCCTGCTGTTGACTGTGCAATACTTATAATACTGTGTATATATATATACTATAGTTAATTAAATTATTAATAATCAGCCTCCTTATGCAGATGATTTAAAAATGGCTTTAAATGATCGGTCTACCATATAGTAATAATAATAATAATAATAATGCTTTCTCCCCTTTTTCATTAATAATGGAGGAGGCATTGCATATGAAGAACCTGAGACTGGCAGCATTAAACGCTTTCTCGTTTTATTTTGAAGGAGGATTGATACCGGAAGCAGTCTTCCTCACGTGACTAACTCAGTCCGGTTGAAGAGCTTTGTTCCCGGGCCTTGTTGAACCGCTTCCCCCGTTAGTCCTGCTCTCGCCGTTCCGTACTTCATCACATACAACCGGAGTGAACCACCAGAGCCCGGATGTGAGGAGAAACCTTCTGTTTCACCTCAGACTCACCTCCGTTAGCCGAGAATGCTAAGTGAAGTTAGCGTAGCATGCTAACGTTAGCGGGAAATAGACGGAGCCGGAGCTCGGCCACACAGCGCTAGTGGGAGAGACGAGTAGAGAGCAAAGTGTGTTTCTCATGGAGCCACAGTGTCCAGATAAAGCTGTCTGAATGGACTCTGTGCTGCTCCCTTTATCTGAAAACGTCACAATGATCTCCTGGTTCCTACGAAGCTAATGAAGTTAGCTTGCTAGCTGGAAGTAGACGCAGACGGACCTCGGCCACACAGCGCCGCATTTCAGAGACAGCAACGTTTTAACGGAGTGTGTCTGCAGCAAAGGTTCTGACATTCAGTCAAAATGTGTAAAGTCCAAATGCTGAGAGCGTTGGTGAAGCAGCGACTAACTGCGGCTGCTGAAGAGATATTTGTGCTGTTTGAAAGAACGATAGCAGAGTACGAGGAGGAACTGTGTCGTTCAAAAGAGGAGAACGAGCGACAACGGAAACTACTGGACGCTGTGCTCAAGCCTCAGCTTGAGTCTCCAGCAGGTTTGTTCATTAAACATTACAAGTTAATTATTAATAGAAATGCAAATTGAAGTCTTTTACTGGATGAAAACTATTCAGCCAACATCCGGCTCTTTCAAAACAAAAGCATACGGCTCTACTTAAAGTGTGATAACAGCCTGACATTTCTTCAAAATTAAACCCATTTAACACATCTGATGTGATATTTAAATAATTAGTTTTCTCTTCTATTAAGGTAATTTAAGAAGTTTATCTTCCTCACATTTAATACAGACATGCTCTAATTATCCCAGAATAAATTATTATTCATAGTTACTATAGATCATTTAGCCCGACATGAGGTTCAATGTGTTTCAGGACTGATACACAACTTACATTGATTATTTATTTATTTATATATATATATATATATTCCTGCAGTTTTTATTAGCCCCCCCCCCAAAAGTCTTAGCCCTTTGACAGGTAAACCAGTGCACTCAGAGCAGACGTTCGTTCTTTAATTTACATTCAATGTTGCGTGTTCCCCACAGCACCCCAAACAGGATCTGTTGGTGCTTTATTTAGATGCTGAAAAGGCATTCGACCAGGTTTAATGGCCCTATCGACCTTAAAATCAGTAATGCGTTTATTTCCAGGATACAATTAACATATAACAACCCCAATGTCCAAGTAATGATTAACTAAACACTCTGTCTTAACTTTAGGTCCTTTGCTCTTTGCGATAACAGTGTCTTACCGAGAGCGTTCGATTACAACCAGAAATTCAGATGTAACACAAAATACACCGTGAGCAAAATAACTCTCTACGCAGACGATACTCTCCTTTTTATAATCCAACCAAAAAAACATCAATCTTGTCAATTCTGTCCTTGATTGGTCTGTAAGATTGAGAGTTAGATGGTTCTGTGAAGGTGAAGTAAAGAGATTTGATAAGAGTATCGATACTGTTGAAGCTGCAGTGAAGAGTTTGTGTGTGTCGATGTTAACGTGTGTGTGTGTGTGTGTGTGTGTGTGTGTGTGTGTGTGTGTGTGTGTGTGTGTGTGTGTGTGTGTGTGTGTGTCACTCTCCTCCACAGACATGAAGCAGCTGCTGCTGGTTAAAGAAGAGGTTCCCCCTGAGCAGCAGGAGTGGAGCTCCAGTCTGGACCAGCAGGACCCAGACCCCCCCCCACCCATTAAAGAGGAACAGGAGGAACTCTGGAGCAGTCAGGAGGGTGAGCAGCTTCAAGGTCTGGAAGAGGCTGATATCACCATGTTCACATTCACTCCTGTCCATGTGAAGAGTGAAGATGATGAAGAGAAACATCAGTCCTCACAGCTTCATCAAAGACAAACTGAACACATGGAAACAGGAGCTGATGGTGAGGACTGTGGAGGACCAGAACCAGCCAGGAACTCAGATCCAGAGACACATTTACAGCCAGATACTGAGGACAAGACTGGAAACTCTTCTGGACCTGATAATAATTATCACTGGGAGGAGACTAAGGACCCTCAGTCAGATCTAAACTCTCTGGGAAATGAAGAAGTCCCCGTCAGTGATTCTAGAAGTAGTGCTGGAGAGAAACCATTCAGCTGCTCTGAGTGTGGGAGAGGATTTATCCACAAGAGAAGTATGAAGAGACACATCCTGAGTCACACAGGAGAGAAACCTTACAGCTGCTCTGAGTGTGGGAAAATATTTGGTCGTAAGTCACATCTGAACAGACACATGTTAACTCATGGTGGAGAGAAACCATTTAGCTGCCCTCAGTGTGGGAAATTATTTGGCCGCAAGACACATCTGAACAGACACATGTTAATCCACATTGGAGAGAAACGTTTCAGCTGCTCAGTTTCTAAGAATTATGTTGCACAGAGTAGTCATTTACACAAACACATGAGAACCCACACAGAAGAGAAACCATCCAACTGCTCTGATGGAAAGGACTCTGGAGGACCAGAACCAGCTGTTAAATGAAATTAATTCTAACAGTAATCTCCCGTGGATAACCTTCCACATTATGTAACATGAAGGCAAAAACATTTCTGTAGCTGTTGACGTGATGGAGCGTTAATATGCCTCGACTTGTTTAAGTATTTTGTTTACCATCAAATCCTAAAGCATCAGAAAAAAGTAAATAGATGACAAGACATCATTTTACTTTACTTTTAAGTGGAAGATGTGAAAAGAAGACTTAAAACAACAGTAGTGAATTATTGTACCATAGTGTGTTCACACATTTTTAAATCCAACCAGGAGAAACTCTTAATTAAGATCAGCTCTTCACACTGTGCTTTACGGTAAGCACGTCTTTTCCGGGATATGATGTTGAAATTGAAAGTTTCAGTGTGTCCACATAATCCTCTTTTATCAGAACATTTGAATAACTTTTGACGTCCTGTTACTGGACTACAAGCCAGCAGGCAAAATATCCTACGCTCGATATCTATCTGAAAGTGCTGCGACTTAATTTAAGGAAGTGATTCCATCAGCACTTAATTCAATACCAGGACTCAACACCAATATAACAGAGGACTCCAATGCTAACTTTAGTCCCTCCCAAATTAATCATCTTATTGATAGCGCTGCAGCCTCACTGCGAATAACACTCAACTCTGTCGCTCCTCTAAAGAAGAAGATCATAAAACAGAAAAATAAATTTTACAAATCCGCAAACTAAAACAAAAGTCGAGAAATCTTGAAAGTAAATGGCGTTCCACTAAACTGGAAGAATCTCGTTTAGTCTGGTTAGATCATCTTAAAACGTATAAGAAGGCTCTCCGTAATGCAGAGCAGCTTATTACTCTTCCTTAATAGAAGAACATAAGAACAACCCCAGGTTTCTGTTCAGCACTGAGGCTGACAGAGAGCCACAGCTCTACAGAGCCTTCTGTTCCTGTATCTCTCAGTAGTGACGACTTACTGAGTTTCTTTAACCATAAAATTATAATTATTAGAGACTAAATTAATCTCCTCCTGACCTCAATCAGTAACGACTTAACTTCAACCTCCAGAACCTTAAAAACATCTGTAACTCCTGAAATATATCTCGACTGTTTTACTCCAATCAACCTTAACCAACTAACTTCAACAATCTCATCGTCTAAACCATCAACCTGTCTTTTAGACCCGATTCCAACTAAACTGTTTAAAGAAGTTTTACCCTTAATTAACACTTCATTATTAAATATGATCAACCTGTCTCTATTATCTGGCTACGTACCACAATCCTTTAAAGTAGCTGTAATAAAACCACTTCTTAAAAAGCCTGGTCTTGATCCAGAGGTTTTAGCCAACTATAGGCCGATATCTAACCTTCCCTTTCTCGCTAAAATCCTTGAGAAAGCCGTTGCAAAACAGTTGTGTGATGTTTTACATAATAATAGTTTTATTTGAGGTTTTTCAATCTGGATTTAGAGTTCATCATAGCACAGAGACGGCACTGGTGAAAGTTACCAATGACCTTCTGTTGGACAACCCTAAAGCACCATGTCTGCGTCTGTCACTGGATCCTGTCGGGACTAAAAGGTGTGTGTGTGTGTGTGTGTGGTGTGTGTGTGTGTTGGGGTTGGGGTTGGTTGGTTGGGTGGCTGTTTCACTGTCATGCTTTTCCTTCTCACGTCTTGTAATAAATATGCGGTTACATAAGAATCCAGATCTGATTGATCTCTTCATCACATTAATATGTGTGTATATATATTATATTATATAGATATATATAATATATATATATAAGATATAGATAGAGAGAGAGATAGATGCTAGATATATATATATATATACACACACACATATATATATATATATATATATATATATATATATATATCTCTCTCTCTCTTATCTCTCTCTGTCTCTGTCTCTCTCTTGTCTCTGGTCTCGCTTATCTCTCTCCCCCCCTCCTCTCCTCTACCTCCCCTCTCTCTCTCTCTCTCTCTCCTCCCTCTCTTTCTCTCTCTCTCTCTCTCCTCTCTCTGTCTCCATGTCTCCTCTCTCTCGCCTCTCTCTCTCTCTTCTCTCCTCTCTCTCTCTCTCGTCTCTGTTGTCTCCCTCTCTCTCTCTTCTGTGTGTCTCCCTCTCCCCGCCTCTCTGTTCCAATACTAGATATATATATGTGTATACATATATATATATATATACTTGATAATACATATATTATTATTAGATATATAAACACATAGATATCTATATATGTATCCATATATATATAATATTGTATAATCATATATATATTAGTATACACATTATATTAATTATACAATATATATATATATGTAACACTATATTATTATATATGTACAACATATTTGATATATATACAATATATGTATACACATATATATATATATGTAACAAATATATATATATACATATATATATATATGTAACCATATATATATATATGTGTATACATATATATATATATATGTATACACATATATATATATATGTATACACATATATATATATATGTATACACATATATATATATATATGTTATACACTATATCATAATATCTATATATCTATATATATATATATATATATATATATATATATAATATATACTTATAATATATATATATGTATCCATATATATATATATATATATATAGATATATATTATGTTATGTATATGTATATATATGTGTGTATATATATATATATAATATATCATATATATATAATATAATATCTTCTTTTATTTTTATATCTATATATATATATATATAATTTAGTTGTGTGTTATATATATTATAGATATATATATATAATATATATATATATATATATATATATATTTAATATTAATACTATCACACATATTTAATGTGATGAAGAGATCAATCAGATCTGGATCTTATGTAACAGCATATTTATTACAAGACGTGAGAAGGAAAGCATGACAGTGAACAGCCACCCAACCAACCACCCCAACCCCAACACACACACCACACACACACACACACACACCCACTTTTAGTCCCGACAGGATCCAGTGACAGACGCAGACATGGTGCTTTAGGGTTGTCCAACAGAAGGTTCATTGGTAACTTTCACCAGTGCCGTCTCTGTGCTATGATGAACTCTAAATCCAGATTGAAAACCTCAATAAAACTATTATTGTGTAAAACATCACACAACTGTTTTGCAACGGCTTTCTCAAGGATTTTAGCGAGAAAGGGAAGGTTAATATCGGCCTATAGTTGGCTAAAACCTCTGGATCAAGACCAGGCTTTTTAAGAAGTGGTTTTATTACAGCTACTTTAAGGATTGTGGTACGTAGCCAGATAATAGAGACAGGTTGATCATATTTATAATGAAGTGTTAATTAAGGGTAAAACCTTCTTTAAACATTTTAGTTGATCGGGTCTAAAGACAGGTTGGGTTTAGACGATGAGATTGTTGAAGTTAGTTGGTTAAGGTTGATTGGAGTAAAACAGTCGAGATTATTTCGGATTTACAGATGTTTTTAAGGTTCTGGAGGTTGAAGTTAAGTCGTTACTGATTGAGGTCAGGAGGAGATTAATTTAGTCTCTAATATTATAATTTTATGGTTAAAGAAACTCAGTAATTCGTCACTACTGAGAGATACAGGAACAGAAGGCTCTGTAGAGCTGTGGCTCTCTGTCAGCCTCAGTGCTGAACAGAAACCTGGGGTTGTTCTTATGTTCTTCTATTAAGGAAGAGTAATAAGCTGCTCTGCTAACGGAGAGCCTTCTTATACGTTTTAAGATGATCTAACCAGACTAAACGAGATTCTTCCAGTTTAGTGAACGCCATTTACTTTCAAGATTTCTCGACTTTTGTTTAGTTTTGCGGATTTGTAAAATTTATTTTTCTGTTTTATGATCTTCTTCTTTAGAGGAGCGACAGAGTTGAGTGTTATTCGCAGTGAGGCTGCAGCGCTATCAATAGATGATTAATTTGGGAGGGACTAAAGTTAGCATTGGAGTCCTCTGTTTTTGGTGTTGAGTCCTGGTATTGAATTAAGTGCTGATGGAATCACTCCTTAAATTAAGTCGCAGCCACTTTCAGATAGATATCGAGCGTAGGATATTTTGCCTGCTGGCTTGTGTCCAGTACAGGACGTCAAAAGTTATTCAAATGTTCTGATAAAGAGGATTATGTGGACACACTGAAACTTTCAATTTCAACATCATATCCCGGAAAAACGTGTCTACGTAAGCACAGGTGAGAGCTGATCTTATTAAGAGTTTCTCCTGGTTGGATTTAAAAATGTGTGAACACACATGGTACAATAATTCACTACTGTTGTTTTTAAGTCTTCTTTTCACATCTTCCACTTAAAAGTAAAGTAAAATGATGTCTTGTCATCTATTTACTTTTTTCTGATGCTTTAGGATTTGATGGTAAACAAAATACTTAAACAAGTCGAGGCATATTACACGCTCCTCACGTCAAAGCTCAGAAATGTTTTTGCCTTCATGTTACATAATGTGGAAGGTTATCCACGGGAGATTACTGTTAGAATTAATTTCATTTAACAGCTGTTCTGGTCCTCCAGAGTCCTTTCCATCAGAGCAGTTGGATGGTTTTCTCTCTGTGTGGGTTCTCATGTGTTTGTGTATGACTACTCTGTGCAACATAATCTTAGAAACTGAGCAGCTGAACGTTTCTCTCCAATGTGGATTAACATGTGTCTGTTCAGATGTGTCTTGCGCCAAATAATTTCCCACACTGAGGGCAGCTAAATGGTTTCTCTCCACCATGAGTTTAACATGTGTCTGTTCAGATGTGACTTACGACCAAATATTTTCCCACACTCAGAGCAGCTGTAAGGTTTCTCTCCTGTGTGACTCAGGATGTGTCTCTTCATACTTCTCTTGTGGATAATCCTCTCCCACACTCAGAGCAGCTGAATGGTTTCTCTCCAGCACTACTTCTAGAATCACTGACGGGGACTTCTTCATTTCCCAGAGAGTTTAGATCTGACTGAGGGTCCTTAGTCCCTCCCAGTGATAATTATTATCAGGTCCAGAAGAGTTTCCAGTCTTGTCCTCAGTATCTGGATCTAAATGTCTCTCTGAGTTCCTGGCTGGTTATGGTCCTCCACCCTCACCATCAGCTCCTGTTTCCATTTGTCAGTTTGTCTTTGATGAAGCTGTGAGGACTGATGTTTCTCTTCATCATCTTCACTCTTCACATGACAGGAGTGAATGTGAACATGGTGATATCAGCCTCTTCCAGACCTTGAAGCTGCTCACCCCCTGACTGCTCCAGAGTTCCTCCTGTTCCTCTTTAATGGGTGGGGGGGGGTCTGGGTCCTGCTGGTCCAGACTGGAGCTCCACTCCTGCTGCTCAGGGGGAACCTTTCTTTAACCACAGCAGCTGCTTCATGTCTGTGGAGGAGAGTGACACACACACACACACACACCACACACACACACACACACACAAACCACACACACACCACACACACGTTAACATCGACACACACAACTCTTCACTGCAGCTTCAACAGTATCGATACTCTTTATCAAATCTCTTTACTTCACCTTCACAGAACCATCTAACTCTCAATCTTCACAGACAATCAAGGACAGAATTGACAAGATTGATGTTTTTTTTGGTTGGATTATAAAAAGGAGAGTATCGTCTGCGTAGAGAGTTATTTGTGCTCACGGTGTATTTTGTGTTACATCTGATATTTCTGGTTGTAATCGAACGCTCTCGGTAAGACACGTGTATCGCAAAGAGCAAAGGACCTAAAGTTAAGACAGGTGTTTAGTTAATCATTACTTGGACTTGGGGTTGTTATATGTTAATTGTATCCTGGAAATAAACGCATTACTGATTTTAAGGTCGATAGGGCCATTAAACCTGGTCGAATGCCTTTTCAGCTCTATAAAGCACCAACAGATCCTGTTTGGGGTGCTGTGGGGAACACGCAACATTGAAGTGAAATTAAAGAACGAACGTCTGCTCTGAGTGCACTGGTTTACCTGTCAAAGGGCTAAGACTTTTGGGGGGGGGGCTAATAAAAACTGCAGGATAAAATATATTATATATATAAATAAATAAATAATCAATGTAAGTTGTGTATCAGTCCTGAACCACATTGAACTCATGTCGGCTAAATGATCTATAGTAACTATAATAATAATTTATTCTGGGATAATTAGAGCATGTCTGTATTAATGTGAGAAGATAAACTTCTTAAATTACCTTAATAGAAGAGAAAACTAATTATTTAAATATCACATCAGATGTGTTAATGGGTTTAATTTTGAAGAAATGTCAGGCTGTTTTCACACTTTAAGTAGAGCCGTATGCTTTTGTTTTGAAAGAGCCGGATGTTGGCTGAATAGTTTTCATCCTTAAAAGACTTCAATTTTGCATTCTATTAATAATTAACTTGTATGTTTAATGAACAAACCTGCTGGAGACTCAAGCTGAGGCTTGAGCACAGCGTCCAGTAGTTTCCGTTGTCGCTCGTTCCCTCTTTTGAACGACACAGTTCCTCCTCGTACTCTGCTATCGTTCTTTCAAACAGCACAAATATCTCTTCAGCAGCCGCAGTTAGTCGCTGCTTCACCAACGCTCTCAGCATTTGGACTTTACACATTTTGACTGAATGTCAGAACCTTTGCTGCAGACACACTCCGTTAAAACGTTGCTGTCTCTGAAATGCGGCGCTGTGTGGCCGAGGTCCGTCTGCGTCTACTTCCGCTAGCAAGCTAACTTCATTAGCTTCTTAGGAACCAGAGATCATTGTGACGTTTTCAGATAAAGGGAGCAGCACAGAGTCCATTCAGACAGCTTTTCTGGACACTGTGGCTCCATGAGAAACACACTTTGCTCTCTACTCGTCTCTCCCACTAGCGCTGTGTGGCCGAGCTCCGGCTCCGTCTATTTCCCGCTAACGTTAGCATGCACGCTAACTTCACTTAGCATTCTCGGCTAACGGAGGTGAGTCTGAGGGGAAACAGAAGGTTTCTCCTCACATCCGGCTCTGGTGGTTCACTCCGGTTGTATGTGATGAAGTACGGAACGGCGAGAGCAGGACTAACGGGGGAAGCGGTTCAACAAGGCCCGGAACAAGCTCTTCAACCGGACTGAGTTAGTCACGTGAGGAAGACTGCTTCCGGTTCAATCCTCCTTCAAAATAAAACGAGAAAGCGTTTAATGCTGCCAGTCTCAGGTTCTTCATATGCAATGCCTCCTCCATTATTAATGAAAAAGGGGAGAAAGCATTATTATTATTATTATTATTACTATATGGTAGACCGATCATTTAAAGCCATTTTTAAATCATCTGCATAGGAGGCTGATTATATAATTTAATTAACTATAGTATATATATATCACAGTATTATAAGTATTGCACAGTCACAGCAGAAGAACACAACACTACTTGTTTATTTTGTTTCATTTATGGAAGTTCACACAGTTCTGTTGTCTCTCAGAGACTAGATGCTGATGAATGCTAAATGTTAATTTGTTATTATTACATATATGTAGTGATAATTATCAACATCGTTCAATATAAAGAAACTTATGACAACATGAACCAGCATGTGATGAACTAAGTTTTCCTTCGAGGGAATGCTTTATTTTCTCCGCCATCAGACCGACGGGGCAGAGTCAGCAGCAGAACCCTGGAGCACAACCTTAACTGCCCGAAGGAGACAAACGTAACGATGGAGGCACCATCAGGTCCAGCAGGCTGTGGCTCAAAGAGAAGGAGCCATGAGTCAATAGGAGCTGGTGAGCTGGCCCTGGCTGTAGGAGGGTCTGATGATTCCAGAACATCACTGAAGATGGGTCCAGAACGTCAGCAGATAGATGAACAGTTCCCACAACCTGAGCACTGAAGGGTTTTCTCTCCTCTGCACCAAATCTTTGACCAAACTCAAGTGTAATAAGATGTACAGAGAGTTTAAACCTGAGGGACGTTCTCTGGTCTCCTTCCAATCACTCAGACTCAAAAGCCCTAGTCTTGTACTAAGTATCTTAGGGGGGTGAAATATGGAATATACGCCATGTACTGCAGCTTGTTCTACGTGGTGGCGTCGTAAAGTTGAGGATTCTCTGTATCTGTGCATTTTGAAAAGGCCTCTTAAACTTCTTTCACAAGCCAGACAACTCCGCTCAGATTCAAAGAATGATTGAATTGCTTAAAAGCCGGCGAGTGAAACTGTTTCAATATATAATAATTATCATAAAGGAAACTTCCAATGCTAGTGAAAGATTTCTGTTCGCTCAGAAGCGTGAACTGACCTGTGTTTAGTGATAGAAAATCCCTCTGTAGGTCACTAGAATCACTTTTTCTTTTAGAAAGTTTTTACATTAATATTTACAGGTTTCATTCAACAGTCTTGTTCACCCAGTGATACTGAAACCAAGCATTAAATATGAATAACGGCAAAAAATATAAAAGAACACAAATTGTACACCTTACTCCAATCACATAAAAGTAAAATTAAATTCATATTACAAGTTTTTCAATGAGTTAGTACGAAGCTCAAATGATGTGCAGTGAAACTGCTCGTGCAACATATTTTATACTATTTTATTATTTATATATCTGACTGCTAGCTCACTTTTATAAGCTGCTACTTATTTCTACCATGTGTGTGTTGTCTTTTATCTGCTCCGTCTCTGCGTTTTTGTAACTCGTACATTTCCCCGCTGAGGGACAATAAAGGATTTCTGATTATGTATTGAACATAACATGCAAAAAAAGGCGACACTAAGTACAAATCGTCCCGTAAAGTTTTTCAAACTCGCTTTGGAGTTTCGCTTCTCTCCCCCTCTCAACCGCCCGTCTGTCTGCATCTCAAGCCCTCCACTCTAGACCCATGTTGTTGTTGTTGTGCTGTGTGTGTATAGACCAGGCTTTGAGAACTGACCTCAAAATAAAAGTGACTTCACGTGAACATGTTGGCAATTTCTCAACCATTAATTCAGAGATTAGAGAACAATTGATGTACTATTTATAAG
>NW_021167073.1:0-20000 GCF_900634415.1 Cottoperca gobio
CAATAAATAAATACATATATATATATATATGTATGTATTTATATGATTTCTAAGTTTATTTTCTGCGCTACATGAACATATTTTAAAGTGTTTTCAGAAGACCGATATAAATGCCGATCACTCAGTGTACATACATTTATTATGTTTATTAAAAAGGTTTTATTCTAACATTTTGAAATAGGAACCCTAAAAAGACTCCTGAAGGAGCAGCTTCCTGTTCGATCTTTATCTCTTTAATTATGTTGATGTTCAAAATGACAGATTTTAATTTTCTTACCGTCAGTTTCTTCTTCTTAGTTGTGACTCGGATATTTCTCCCACTTCTTGTGTTCTGCAGGTTTTCCTTGCTTCTCCTCCACAGTAGCTCTGCCGACAGACTGCCCCCCCCAGGACAGGAAGTGTGCTGGGCCTTGATATGGCGAGCTGGTTTCCTTCAGAGAAACCTCAAACTGAGAGTTGTGAACTTCTGAATAAGTTAAATAAGATTTATTTTCAGGTTTCAATGAATTCACTGATTCTGAACAAACTGATTTATCTTTGATTCCAGAAACTTTTGATTTGACAGGAAGTGTGTGTGTGTGTGCTGAATGAAGTTGCTACTGAACACACACACACACACACACACACACAAAACACACAGCAGCATTTGAACAAACAGTGGAAATATAAACTAACACTCACTCACACACTCACACAGATGCTTCCTGCTTCCTGGAGGAAGTGTGTGAAGAATGGCAGGAAGTCAAAGGTCTTGATGGGCAGGGCTCTGACTAATGGACTGCGGTTGTCATGGTAACGCTGACTGTATGTGTGTATGTGTTGATGTGTGTGTGTTAATCCTCAGGTTTACTGGAGATTAAAACCTCAGAGGCTTTTATTTTGGAGGTATTTGTGAACTACCTGCTCCTGATCATTTTTATAGTAAGTCATTAAAAGTCGTAGTATAGTATGTAATTCATTTATTAATTATTCATACATAATTAAACTAATGACAACTAAATAATGAGAATAAATAAAGTACTGAGACAAAAATAAAGTAATAAAGTTTATTAAATCAGCACTAAACAGACATTTCAGAGTAAAAGTTTCTTAAAAACATCTTTTACAGTCTGACTCTGGTGAACACACGGGGGTCAAACAGTCAGCTGATCAAAGGTCACAGGAAGTGAGACTGACCTGAAAACATTATTATCATTTAGTGAAGAGAGAACGTTAGAACGTTTGTTGTTTAACAGAAAACGAAGACGGACGTCTGAGTTTCTCTCTCTAGAAAACATCGTCGGTGGAGGAGTCAGTATCTGCCGCTGCACTGACCTCCTCCTGGTCCTCCTCCTCCTCTTCTTCCTCTTCCTCCTCTGGTGTGATGGAGAGCAGGTGAACCTCCATCCTCCTGGCCCCCCCCTGCTGCTGCTCGGCTGCAGAAACAAGTTATAGTTTATTGTTTTATTTAATCATGAGATGTATTAAATGTGACTTTAATGTATAAACAGTATCACAACATTCAGATATATTCAGATACTTTTGTATTACCTCATACCAACAATGCAATGAACGAACATAGAAAGGAAATGATTTAAAAGGTCAAACGTTGTCATCGTTGAAATAAATAAATTAATGTTTGTCCTTCGTGCATTTCATACTAATCGTCTTATCACACTGGGGATTAGAATCAATAATAATACAAATATTAATATATTATATATATATATATATATATATATATATATATATATATATATATATATATATAATAAAATATGCCTCCAAAAGACAAACGTTGTTTTTCCTGCAGCCACATGAAAAGTAAAAAGTCAAGACACAGTGTGTTGTAAAATGTTGTGAAAGAAATCATAAAAATACACAAAAGTAAAAGGTCATATTGTCAAGGTCAAAAGCATTAAAAGTCGTCGACAAAAAAAAGTCATTAAAATATGTCTAAAAGTTGTACAGAATAAAAGAAAGTCGTAAAAAGTCACAAAAAGAAAAGTCATCAAATGTCGTAAAAAGACATAAAAGTAAAAATAAGTCGTAAAACATTGTAAAAAGTAACTACAAAAAATTGTTAAAAGTTGTAACAAGTCGTAGTATAGTATGTAGTAAAAAGTTAGCGAGGTCCAATAAGAGACTTGGGAATGTGATTGTGAGCTGCTCACCTGCAGGGTGAGGGGGAGGAGTCAGCGACAGATCGCTCTGCAGGTCAGAGATCAGAGTACCGATCATTAGGTCGCCGACGACAACTGAGTCCTGATTGGTCGCTTCAAGACTGACTTCTGACACGTCTGGCGGAAACAAACGGAGACATAATTTAATTAACATATATACAGGAGGCTTTATTCATGAGCTGATTTATAGACTTTATAAATAAGAAATCATTCATTTTATTAAAGGTCTCCTTTAACATCTGGTTTGTTTCTGAATGTTTCATGTAATTATAAAGTAAATATTATTATTATTACTAATAATATTAGTAATAATAATAATAATATTAAAAAGCTGTTGAATAAAAAATAACATAAAATAAAGTCTCCTCCTGAAAATATAACTTTACAAATATTAAACAAATATTAAAGTGTTGTAATATGATTAATTTGTAAATAAAAATATAATTTAAATTATAATATATGTTTCATATATACAGCATGTGTACCTGCACACTGACTGATCTGTCCAGGTGACGTGGTTTGAACCTCCCGGGCTGCCGTACTTGTGCTGTAGCTCCTGGGATTTGTAGTCCGGTTGTCTCTCACCTCCCCTATGCTGACCTCCTCCTCCTGACCCCCCCCCCAGGAGCCCTGAGGAGGTCAGAGGTCAACCAATCAATCAAACTCTATTAGTACAACACCTGTCATACAGGGGTGTGTGTGTGTGTGTACCTCTAGTTGGGGTCTCTCTCCTCTCAGTGTGTGTGTGACTCCCTGCTCCATCTTGGTCAGCAGGGATAGCAGCAGGTCGTGACCTCTGACCTGACCTTCACTGGGGGGGTCAAAGTCCTGGAGGAGAGACAGGAAGTGAACACACAGGAAGTGAAACACTTTACACTGCAGTACTAATACTACAACTACTACCGCAGTACTAATACTACACCTGCAGTACTAATACTATACCTGCAATACTAATACTATAACTGCAGTACTAATACTACACTTGCAGTACTAATACTATACCTGCAATACTAATACTATAACTGCAGTACTAATACTACACTTGCAGTACTAATACTATAACTACAGTACTATTACTACACCTGCAGTACTAATACTATAACTATAGTACTAATACTACACCTGCAGTACTAATACTATAACTAGAGTACTAATACTACACCTGCAGTACTAATACTATACCTGCAGTACTAATACTATACCTGCAGTACTAATACTATACCTGCAGTACTAATATTATAATTATAGTACTAATACTACACCTGCCGTACTAATACTATAACTAGAATACTAATACTATAACTGCAGTACTAATACTACACCTACAGTACAAATACTACAACTACTACCGCAGTACTAATACTATAACTATAGTACTAATACTACAGCTGCAGTACTAATAATATAACTAGAGTACTAATACTACACCTGCAGTACTAATACTATAACTACAGTACTAATACTACACCTGCAGTACTAATACTACACCTACAGTACTAATACTACAACTACTACCGCAGTACTAATACTACACCTGCAGTACTAATACTACACCTGCAGTACTAATATTATAACTATAGTACTAATACTACACCTGCAGTACTAATACTATACTTGCAGTACTAATACTATACCTGCAGTACTAATATTATAACTATAGTACTAATACTACACCTGCAGTACTAATAATATAACTAGAGTACTAATACTACACCTGCAGTACTAATACTATAACTACAGTACTAATACTACACCTGCAGTACTAATACTACACCTACAGTACTAATACTACAACTACTACCGCCGTACTAATACTACACCTGCAGTACTAATACTACACCTGCAGTACTAATATTATAACTATAGTACTAATACTACACCTGCAGTACTAATACTATACTTGCAGTACTAATACTATACCTGCAGTACTAATATTATAACTATAGTACTAATACTACACCTGCAGTACTAATACTATAACTAGAGTACTAATACTATAACTAGAGTACTAATACTACACCTGCAGTACTAATACTATAACTAGAGTACTAATACTACACCTGCAGTACTAATACTATACCTGCAGTACTAATATTATAACTATAGTACTAATAATATAACTAGAGTACTAATACTACACCTGCAGTACTAATACTATAACTACAGTACTAATACTACACCTGCAGTACTAATACTATACCTGCAGTACTAATACTACACCTGCAGTACTAATAATATAACTAGAGTACTAATACTACACCTGCAGTACTAATACTATAACTACAGTACTAATACTACACCTGCAGTACTAATACTACACCTACAGTACTAATACTACAACTACTACCGCCGTAATATTACTACACCTGCAGTACTAATACTATAACTATAGTACTAATACTACACCTGCAGTACTAATACTATAACTAGAGTACTAATACTACACCTGCAGTACTAATACTATACCTGCAGTACTAATACTATAACTATAGTACTAATACTACACCTGCAGTACTAATACTACACCTACAGCACTAATACTATAACTACAGTACTAATACTACACCTGCAGTACTAATACTATAACTATAGTACTAATACTACACCTGCAGTACTAATACTACACCTACAGCACTAATACTATAACTACAGTACTAATACTACACCTGCAGTACTAATACTATAACTATAGTACTAATACTACACCTGCAGTACTAATACTTTAACTAGAGTACTAATACTACACCTGCAGTACTAATACTTTAACTAGAGTACTAATACTACACCTGCAGTACTAATACTATACCTACAGCACTAATACTATAACTACAGTACTAATACTACACCTGCAGTACTAATACTATAACTATAGTACTAATACTACACCTGCAGTACTAATACTTTAACTAGAGTACTAATACTACACCTGCAGTACTAATACTTTAACTAGAGTACTAATACTACACCTGCAGTACTAATACTATACCTGCAGTACTAATACTATAACTAAAGTACTAATACTACTGTATTATAACTATAGTACTAATACTACACCTGCAGTACTAATACTATAACTAGAGTACTAATACTATAACTAGAGTACTAATACTACACCTGCAGTACTAATACTATAACTATAGTACTAATACTACACCTGCAGTACTAATAATATAACTAGAGTACTAATACTACACCTGCAGTACTAATACTATAACTACAGTACTAATACTACACCTGCAGTACTAATACTACACCTACAGTACTAATACTACAACTACTACCGCCGTACTAATACTACACCTGCAGTACTAATACTACACCTGCAGTACTAATATTATAACTATAGTACTAATACTACACCTGCAGTACTAATATTATAACTATAGTACTAATACTACACCTGCAGTACTAATACTATACTTGCAGTACTAATACTATACCTGCAGTACTAATATTATAACTATAGTACTAATACTACACCTGCAGTACTAATACTATAACTAGAGTACTAATACTATAACTAGAGTACTAATACTACACCTGCAGTACTAATACTATAACTAGAGTACTAATACTACACCTGCAGTACTAATACTATACCTGCAGTACTAATATTATAACTATAGTACTAATAATATAACTAGAGTACTAATACTACACCTGCAGTACTAATACTATAACTACAGTACTAATACTACACCTGCAGTACTAATACTATACCTGCAGTACTAATACTACACCTGCAGTACTAATAATATAACTAGAGTACTAATACTACACCTGCAGTACTAATACTATAACTACAGTACTAATACTACACCTGCAGTACTAATACTACACCTACAGTACTAATACTACAACTACTACCGTCGTACTAATACTACACCTGCAGTACTAATATTATAACTATAGTACTAATACTACACCTGCAGTACTAATACTATAACTACAGTACTAATACTACACCTGCAGTACTAATACTATACCTGCAGTACTAATACTACACCTGCAGTACTAATAATATAACTAGAGTACTAATACTACACCTGCAGTACTAATACTATAACTAGAGTACTAATACTACACCTGCAGTACTAATACTATACCTGCAGTACTAATACTATACCTGCAGTACTAATATTATAACTATAGTACTAATACTACACCTGCAGTACTAATACTATAACTAGAATACTAATACTATAACTGCAGTACTAATACTACACCTGCAGTACTAATACTATAACTACAGTACTATTACTACACCTGCAGTATTAATACTATAACTACAGTACTATTACTACACCTGCAGTACTAATACTATAACTACAGTACTATTACTACACCTGCAGTACTAATACTATAACTATAGTACTAATACTACACCTGCAGTACTAATACTACACCTACAGCACTAATACTATAACTACAGTACTAATACTACACCTGCAGTACTAATACTATAACTATAGTACTAATACTACACCTGCAGTACTAATACTACACCTACAGCACTAATACTATAACTACAGTACTAATACTACACCTGCAGTACTAATACTATAACTATAGTACTAATACTACACCTGCAGTACTAATACTTTAACTAGAGTACTAATACTACACCTGCAGTACTAATACTTTAACTAGAGTACTAATACTACACCTGCAGTACTAATACTATACCTACAGCACTAATACTATAACTACAGTACTAATACTACACCTGCAGTACTAATACTATAACTATAGTACTAATACTACACCTGCAGTACTAATACTTTAACTAGAGTACTAATACTACACCTGCAGTACTAATACTTTAACTAGAGTACTAATACTACACCTGCAGTACTAATACTATACCTGCAGTACTAATACTATAACTAAAGTACTAATACTACTGTATATGTACATCATGATATGAGACGAGACATCTTCTCAGATTTTGGATATTGTAAATGGCACACGTGTCTTCTCCTCACCATTTCCTGTAGCTCCTGGAGCGAGCTGGAGAAGCTGCAGATGGCCTCCTGCTGCACACTGAGGAGCAGTTCTCCCTCTGAGATGTGTCTGAGAGCTGCTTCAGTCTCTGCTGTCACTGTGGAGCTGCTGGAGTCCTCTGAGGAGCTGCTGGGGGGGGAGGCTGCTCCAGGGTTAGGTTCGGGGGGAGGAGGAGAGGGGGAGGGAGCAGGAGGGAGGGAGGGGGGAGAAAGAGTGGAGAGAGGAGGCTCCTCCTCTGCTACTGATATCAGCCTGCAAGAGGAGAGGGTAAAAGACACCAAACACTACATTACCCACAATACACCTGGAAAGTGTCTTTCATTACCCTGCGATCCAGATAACTTAGAATTTATATAAGAAAGTACAATGAACGCCTCTAAGTCAGAGTTCATGAAGAAGTCTAAATTCACACAACAATGGAAGACAGTGTAAATGTTAAACAACTAAAAGGAATCGTTATGATTATTATTATTAATTTGAATAATATATGTAGTAAAACATGCTCTGCATGCAGATTCATGTAAAAATAAGTGGCCATTGTTAACAGGTAGCTAGTTACTGAATGTTATCTTCTGTGCATTAAACGATCAGCCATGTTTGGTGTCGTGCACCAGGAGGTCAGAGGTCATTCGAGCCTCCTGTCTGTGTACATACAGAGGCAGGTGCTCCTCCAATCTCTCCTCGTCCAATGGAAGCTCAGCGTCTCCCCAGGTCAGAAGGGGTGGGGCTTGATGGACAGCAGGAGGACTTGCTGCAGAGGGGGTGGGCTCTGAGCTGCAGGGGGGCGTGGTGACAGGCTCTGTGGTCACAGTCACAGAGAAGTGGCATCAGAAACATTTTTTCACATCACAAGTTGAACTAGTTGCGTACATGTTAACTAGTCAGCAGTTTTGATGAGCGCTTAAGATGAAAACGTTTAGCAGAGTGACAAAATAGACCATATCTAACCAGCATTCTTTAAACCTCACTAATTAACTAGTAAACAACTTAAACCTCACTAGTTAACTAGTAAACACTAAACATCACTAGTTTACTAGTAAACACTAAACATCACTAGTTTACTAGTAAACACTAAACCTCACTAGTGAACACCAAACCTCACTAGTGAACTAGTAAACACCAAACCTCACTGGTTAACTAGTAAACAGTAAACAGCACTAGTTACGAGTAAACAGTAAACATCACTGGTTAACTAGTAAACACTAAACCTCACTAGTTACTAGTAAACGCTAAACATCATTGGTTAACTAGTAAACACTTTAAACCTCACTAGTTACTAGTAAACACCACTGGTTAACTAGTACACACAAAACATCACTAGTGAACAAGTAAACACTTTAGCTGCTGAGTCTGACCTGGAGCCGTGATTGGCTGAGGGGACTTGTGGTTCAGCAGGCTGGTTGGTTCAGACAGAGGGGGCGTGTCCAGGGGCCGAGTCTCTCTGCTGGGCGGGGCAGGGCTGCATGGAGGGGTCGGTGCCGGAGTCTGAACCAGAGAGTCCTGGAAGAGAGACCGAAGGATAAAGATTATTATCGTTATAAATTGATCTGCAGATTATTTTCTACATTAATGGTTTGGTTTATAAAAAGTCCGAAAATAGTGAAAAGTCCATCCAGCCCTGATTTTGTCACTTTGATATAAAACAGAAAAGCAGCAAATCTCCAGATTTGAGGCTGAAAACATTTAAATACATTTCTGTTGGAAACTTTACTTTACCATTTAATCCAGAATTATTATTAGGATATTATTTTACTGCAGCTGTGGTAAAGACTGAAGAAGATTCTGTACCTCGTGACGGGCTTGAGAACCTGGTACTGGTTCTGGTTCCTGTGAGTCTTTCTGTCCCAGCATCAGGGCGACCTGCTCGCTCAGAACTTCACTGACCAGCTGCCGGATCAGAGCTGAGTCCACAGACATGCTGGAATCCACAAACAGCTGCAGCCCCTGCACCACCTGCTGTACACACTGACACACAGCAGCCTTCAAGACTCAACCCAGGGAGAGATAAAGCTAAACGCAACACGCAGAGGAAGTACCCGCGATGATTTACTGCAGTAACAGTATTAATACTACACTTTAAAATACTCTGTTACAATAACAGTACTAATACTACACTTTAAAATACTGTGTTACAATAACAGTACTAATACTACACTTTAAAATACTGTGTTACAATAACAGTACTAATACTACACTTTAAAATACTGTGTTACAATAACAGTACTAATACTACACTTTAAAATACTGTGTCACAGTAACAGTACTGATACTACTCTGTATACATACTGTGTTACAGTAACAGGTACATGATACTACTCTGTATACATACTGTGTTACAGGTAACAGGTACTGATACTACTCTGTATACATACTGTGTTACAGTAACAGTACTAGATACTACTCTGTATACAATACTGTGTTACAGTAACAGTACAGATACTACTCTGTATAATACTGTGTTACAGTAACAGTACAGATACTACTCTGTATAAATACTGTGTTACAGTAACAGTACAGATACTACTCTGTATAAATACTGTGTTACAGGTAACAGTACAGATACTACTCTGTATAAATACTGTGTTACAGTAACAGTACTGATACTACTCTGTATAAATACTGTGTTACAGTAACAGTACAGATACTACTCTGTATAAATACTGTGTTACAGTAACAGTACAGATACTACTCTGTAGAAAATACTGTGTTACAGTAACAGTACAGATACTACTCTGTATAAATACTGTGTCACAGTAACAGTACATGATACTACTCTGTATAAATACTGTGTTACAGTAACAGTACTAGATACTACTACTGTATAAATACTGTGTCACAGTAACAGTACTGATACTACTCTGTATAAATACTGTGTTACAGTAACAGTACAGATACTACTCTGTATAAATACTGTGTCACAGTAACAGTACATATACTACTCTGTATAAATACTCTGTTACAGCAAAGGTACTGATACGGCAGTGTAGAAATACTAATACTATTACATTGTCTGAATAATAATAAAAAACATCTGACTCTGGGCCAATGAGAGATCAGCAACACGAGGAGCTTTGCTCTGATTGGTCGGCTGCTCACCGATGTCTGAGGTGCTCCGCTCCTCGCACTCTGATTGGTCGGTTGAGAAGTTGCGGGCGGGGTCCGAGGGGGGGGGGGAGGTACATCTCTAAAATCATCCTGGACATCAGCTGCTGCTCCACCCTGAGCCACAAACAGGAACAAGATTATCTCTAAAACGTATTTTAATTTCACAAAGGTATATTCACTTCATTAGAACTTCCTAAGAACTCGATGGATATATACATACACATATGTATATATCCATCCATCGTCTACCGCTTCTCCGGGGTCGGGTCGCGGGGGCAGCAGCTCCAGTAGTGAACCCCATATTTCCCTTCTCACTTATCCAGTGACTGTTGAAGGTCACAGACCGATGATGTCATAAGGACCACATCATCTGCAAAGAGCAGCGATGAGATCCTCAGGTCACCGAACTGCAACCCCTCTCCTCCACGACTACGCCTCGATATCCTATCCATGAAAATCACGAACAGGATTGGTGATAAAGCGCAGCCCTGGTGGAGGCCAACATTCACTGGAAACGAGTCCAACTTACTGCCGAGTATCCGAACACAACTCTCGCTTTGGGCGTACAGGGATTGGATGGCCCTCAGAAGTGACCCCCTCACCCCATACACCCGCAGCACCTCCCACAGTATCACCTGGGGGACCCGGTCATACGCCTTCTCCAGATCCACAAAACACATGTAGACCGGATGGGCGTACTCCCAAGCCCCCTCCAGGATCCTTGCGAGAGTGAAGAGTTGGTCCGTTGTTCCACGACCAGGACGGAATCCGCATTGTTCCTCTTCAATCAGAGGTTCGACAACCGGCCGAACCCTCCTTTCCAGTACCTTGGAGTAGACTTTACCAGGGAGGCTGAGAAGTGTGATACCCCTGTAGTTGGCACACACTCTCTGGTCTCCCTTTTTGAATAGGGGAACCACCACCCCGGTCTGCCACCCCCTAGGCACTGTACCAGACTTCCACGCAATGTTGACGAGGTGTTTCAACCAAGAACACAACACTCAAAGCCTTCAGCATTTCTGGACGGATCTCATCAACCCCTGCGGCTTTGCCACTGTGGAGTTGTTTGACTACCTCAGTGACTTCCAACAGGGAAATTGACGATGATCCCCCATCAGCTTCCAGCTCTGCCTCTATCATAGAGGGCGTGTTAGTCGGATTCAGAAAATCCTTCTCCATACCTTCTCTGAACTTCTCCCAGACCCGCTACTGTGCCTCTGCCACGGCAGCGGCTGCCGCCTTTCGAGTCCGTCGGTACACTGTAAATGTTTCCAGAGTCCTCCCGGATAACATAACCCGGAAGGACTCCTTCTTCAGTCGGACAGCTTCCCTGACCACCGGTGTTGTATGTATATACAGTATATATATACAGCTCTGGAAATAATGAACCTCTGCAAAATGATCAGTTTCTCTGGTTTTACTATTTATAGGTATGTGTTTGAGTAAAATGAACACTTTTGTTTTATTCTATAAACTACTTACAACATTTCTCCCAAAGTCCAAATAAAAATATTGTTATTTAGAGAATTTATTTGCAGAATATTACAACTGGTCAAAATAACAAAAAAGATGCTGATGTTGTTTTCAGACCTGGAATAATGCAAAGAAAATAAGTTCATATTCATTTTTAAACAACACGACACTAATGTTTTAACTTAGGAAGAGTTCAGAAGAGTTGGTGGTATAACCCTGATGTTCAGTCACAGCGTTCATGCGTCTTGGCGTGCGCTCCACCAGTCTGCACGTTGCTGTTCGGGGACTTTATGTCACTCCTGGTACAAACATTCAAGCACCTCGGCTTTGTTTGATGGCTTGTGACCATCCATCATCCTCTTCATCACATTCCAGAGGTTTCCAATGGGGTTCAGGTCTGGAGAGTGGGCTGGCCATGACAGGGTCTTGATCTGGTGATCCTCCATCCACACCTTGATTGACCCGGCTGTGTGGCGTGGAGTATTGTCCTGCTGGAAGAACCAATCCTCAGAGATGGGGAACATCGTCAGAGCAGAATGAAGCAAGAGTTCTTCCAGGACAACCTTGTACGTGGTTTGATTCATGCGTCCTTCACAAAGACACATCTGTCCTTTTCCAGCCTCGCTGAAGCCCCCAGATCATAATGATCCTCCAACAGATGTCACAGTGGGTGCGAGACACTGTGGCTCGTAGGCCTCTCCAGGTCTCCGTCTAACCATCAGACCACCAGGTGTTGGGCAAAGCTGACATTGGCCGTGACAGCGCCTGCTGACCTGGTCCTGCTGGACACCGGGAAGCCTTATTGACATTTTCCTGGATTCATCCAAACTTTCTATTTCTTTTTTTTTCCAACACAACATAATTTCTGTCAAATGTTGTATTTGTACTATGTTGTTTATCCTGTACACACGACATCTATTGCACGTCTGTCCGTCCTGGGAGAGGGATCCCTCCTCAGTTGCTCTCCCTGAGGTTTCTTCCATTTTTTCCCCTTTAATTTTGGGGTTTCTTTTAGGAAGTTTTTCCTTGTGCGATGCGAGGGTCTAAGGACAGAGGATGTTGTAACCTGTACAGTCTGTAAAGCACACTGAGACAAATGTATAATTTGTGATATTGGGCTATACAAATAAATTTGATTTGATTTGATTTGGACCAGAGAAGATGACCTACTCCAGTGCTCTACGGTCCAATCCTTACGGTCTTTTCCAAACCTCAGCCTGCTCTTCTTTGCTTCTCATTGATGAAGAGCTTTTTTCTAGCTTTGCACGACTTCAGCCCGGCCCCGAGGATCCTGTTGGAACCGTCCTCACCGTGCACTTCACCCCAGCTGCCGTTTGCCATTGTTTCTGTAGGTCACTTGATGTCATCCGACGCTTGTTGAGTGACACTCGAATGAGTTGTTGCTCATCCCGGTCAGTGGAGAGTCGTCTTCGCCCTCCGTCTTTGAAATGTTGCGGATGGAAGCAGCCTGACGCTCACCGTATCCCTCTGCCAGTAAAGACTGCATTCAACCTTCTTTTGCTCACTCAAAACTTTTCTTATCAACTCTTTTGGTCAATAGTTATTGTTTGATTCAAATTACTTTCGAGGTACAACAAGCTCTGTTTAAACCATCCAGCTGGTCCTCATGCAAGAGGAGAGCGATGACCACAGCAGTGGTTTTATACTTTTACACGTTAAATAGGATTTGGTTCAGATCATCACCTAATCAGTACTTCATTAAGTAGACTGAGGTGTGCTTGTGTTGGAGTTCAACAGAACTGGAATGAAACGGCTGCCAGACGTGTAAAACAAGCAGATTAAAGAAAGATTTGGAGTGGTCTCTTAATGTTTTCCAGAGCTGTATATGTTGTATATGTAGGTAGGAGGAGCTCAAACGCAGCGTTTCAGACTGAGGGTGATGCAGGAATATTCAGACAGTATTAGAACAATAATGTGTTGTTTTAAAAAATAACAAAATATAAGAACCTGCAAATGAGCAGAATATGTACAGTATTTATATAATATATAAAATTAACTTCAGAAATCCAAATTATAACTGTAATTCCTTCAACCAGCACTCGTCCTGACCTGCAGATGGAACACAATATTAATATATTAATATTAATTTGTATATTAATATTAATTAATATGTGACCTGTACGAGCTCTGACAGAATATATTATATATAATGTATAATGTATCATATATAATGTATAATATATATTGTATATTTATAAAACGGATATGTCCAATCAAGCAATCTGATTGGTTCTTAGCCGTGGTATAATGAGCGTATATCACGGGTAGAATTGTCGTCACTTTTCACAACAAGTCAGTATCCCTCCGTGTCTGAGAGAAAGCTACACCGTTACAGCTGTTAAATGACGTCCGTTAAGAAACAAACAAAGCTTTGCTCTGGAGGAGTGGATCCATCAGTGCCTATCTCCAGAGAAGAAACCCTCAAAGACCACGTGCAGAGCTACGTGCAGAGCAGCTGTTAGTGTTAGAGGGACTATTATATTTTGAACATCATTATTTAACAATAAAAACTATTTAAATTGAAGTGTGTATTTTTCTTTCATATTGCCACACTTGGCAACCGTTTTATAAAAGCAATAGCTCACTTCAGACCGTGATATATGCTCATTACATCACAGTTAAGGGGTGTGGTTCGTCTGTAGTGAGCTATTGCTTAAATATATAATGTATAATATATATTGTATAATATCTAATATATAATGTATAATATATTGTATAATATATATTGTATAATATATAATATATAATATATATTGTATAATAATAATATATAATATATAATATATATTGTATAATATATAATATATATTGTATAATATATAATATATATTGTTATAATATATATTGTATTATATATAAATATATATTGTATAATATATATTGTATAATATATAAATATATAATATATAATATACATTGTATAATCTTATATTGTATAATATATAATATATAATATATATTGTATAATATATAATATATACTGTATAATATATTTGTAATATATATTGTATAATATATAATATATAATGTCATAATACTAATATATTGTATAATATATAATATATAATATATATTGTTATAATATATAATATATCCATATATTGTATAATATATAATATATCTTGTATACTATATAATATATAATATATATTGTATAAATATCTAATATATATTGTATAATTATATATATATAATATAAATCAGGAGGCTTCTGTAGGAGATGAACTCCTCCAGGAAGATAAGACCATGTTCCTCAGACTCTGCTGTGAACATGCTGTCTGTGTCTCACCACTCCACCATGCGGAGCTCCAGGGCGTCTCTCTGTAGGTCCAGGCCCAGGACGGAGGCCTGATCCTGGGCAGGGAGGGCAGAGCGGATCTGGGGGGGGAAGACTGGACCCTGATAGAGGACTGGAGGGGGGGGGGGGGCTCCATCCAACTGCACCTCCTCCTCCCCCACAACACTCCCCTCCTCCTGCTGCTGCACACAGGAAGAAGAAGAGAAGGAGGAGACAACCAGGAAGTGTTTTTAAATTCGTAAAAGACACAAACTGCATCAATATAATGAATAAATAAAGAGGATCGACAGTACAAATACTGAGTAAAGTACTGATATGTGTTTTTAATTCATTAAAATCATAATATAAATTAACCCTCATGCAGCACTGGGGAAATCTTTAAAAATGTTTGATCGTTTGTGAAAGCATGTGGCATGTAATAATAATAACATTAATAAAAAACATAATAATCATAATAAACAATGATAATAAAAATGAATAATTATAACAATAATAATGTGGCTGTATTTTTAAACACTTTTCACCACATTTAAACAATACATTTAGATAATACTGATAACAATGATAATTCAGCTGCACACAGGTGGTACTGCAGCGTGTCCAGCAGGGGGGGGGTGCGGCTGTTTTACACACTGACAGCTCCCATACACACACACTGCCACACAGCAGAACCAGTACCAGGATGTTCCACTGCAGCCAGTGACATGCTTTTCTTATTCTGACCCACAATCCTTTGCACTGCAGATATATGAGCTAGAGGGTAACAGACTGTCTGCTCACCGCATTCAACAGTACGTACTAAAAGTGAAATGAAAATTTAGTGGTTAACAGGAAGTGGAAGGTTACCTGGACGACATCAGCGACACACAGAAAGTCAGTTCCAGAGAAGACTTCCTCGTCTTCGTCCTCCTCTGCTTCACTCTGCCTCTCCATGAAATCTCCAGCAGGAGGAGCTTCAGACAGCTGCTCCACCTGCTCCACCTGCACACACACACACACACACACACACACACACACACACACACACACACACACACACACACACACACACACACACACACACTCTGTCAGTGACTTCTGACCCCATCATACATGCATTATGTTTCACTTGGACATTGTGAGATCGGGCATTTGTGCTGCATTCATGTGGTGTCAGAATAATCTCAGAAACGATCAGAGGAGCACCTGAACGCAGCATCAGGCTCGGAGGTTGTAGTTCATTATGAAACCAGAGGAAAGTGACCTTCAGTGGGTGTCTGTTTAATAACGGTGTGTTCATGTAACACCCGAGGATCCGGACTCACCTGCGGCTCAGACGCTCCGTCATCCACTGCAACCGCTGTGGGAGGAGCTGTGCGTGGTGATGTCACTTCCTGTTGATACTCAGCGAGACGCCTGGAAGAAGAAGAGTCCATCCTGGGACGACCTGCAAAATAAAAATATGAAGAACAATTATTTTAGTTTTTACTATTTTATCCTTTTTATTTGAATTTGAATACTTTTAATTAACAATTGTTTATTATTTTTTAAAGTTTTTTATTTACTTTTGATTATTAAACATCATTAGAGAATAACACGATTTTACTGACCCAGTGGGATCGCCATGGGGACGGAGGTCACTGTGAGGTCAGCGGGGTCACCTGAGGACAGGAGGGGGGGGCTGATGATGTCATGAGGTCGTCCAGGTGACGGCGTGAGGGGCGGAGCCAAACACGTCTGAGTCTTACTGGACTTCACCTTCACACCTGTGAGTACAGAAATATAACATAAATAATAAAAATAAAGCTGTTTATTCTTAAAACTCAAAACACTTTAGTGTCTGAACCGCCATTAAATTATATATTAATCAGCTTCTGATCATAACTACAAATATTAATTTGTTTGAACCCTTTAAATGTTTGTTTACAGAATGCTGCTGGTTTCTTATGAAAAAACACAAAAATATAATTACTTCCTGTAACTAAATGCTCGGGGGGGTTAGTGAGATGTGTGACTGATATATAATAATATAATATAGTATGAGAAGGAAACCATGGAAACAGCAGGTGTTTGTCCCAAACATGAGAAAAAGTCTCAATTTACTGAAAATAGTAAAAAGTTAAATTCTGATCCAGATGTGAAGATCAGAGAAAGATTTAATTACATTCTGCTTGTATGTGTTTAATGAGTGTGTGTTGGATACACACTTTGTTACACACTGTACTACACACTGATGATAGCAGCTGATGTACTGAGTGATGAGATGTATAAACACAGACTGATCAAATAATTAAAAAGCAAAACCTCCCCTTGTGATGCACACGGGTTCAAAATAAATACGTTCTTACCTGTGACGGTCTCCAGCAGCCGGGGGCGGGGCTTCCTGCTGAGCGGGGAGGCAGGTGAGCTGAAGCGTAGGTACGGACTCTTCTTCAGGGTTCGTCTCTGACCTTCGTACGGAGCTCTGCCGTACAGACGGGTCAGGTACGACTCACCTGTGGCTCCGCCTCCTGCGGCTGCAGACAGTCTCAGCGCCGCAGTCTGACTTCCTGTTCCTCTGAGCGCACTCACTGCCCTCCCAGCAGCCCTCTGTTGTGATGTCATCGCAGTGTCCTCTGAGGACATCTCAAACTGAAGAGAAGAAGAAGAAAAAGAAGAAGAAGGAGAAGAGACAGAGAGTAATTATGTGAGTGATAGTTGCATTGTGGGTAATGTAGGCGGAGTGTGTGGACATCCAGGTGTGAGCTCACCTGGATGTCTCTGGTTAACGTGTTGATCCAGGCGTCCACCGTCTTCTTCACACGAACCTCTTCTGTGCAGTCTCTGCAGAGCACACAGGACACACTCACACTCTTCTTCTGTGGTGTTTAATGCTGCGAGAGTTATTCTTCAGGATGAAGGTCTTTATTAATGGATTATTTCACATCGTATATCAGTAGTGTCCAGGAATTACCCATGTCCCTGACATGAATATATCTTTTTGGATGAATATAGTAACAGCTTTAGATCTCATATGTTAATATTAGGTATAAACTTTACAATAAGAAATCATCTATTAATAATAATGAACACTTATTATTATTAGCGCACAGTCCGATAAAAAGAGTCTGACTGACAAACACCTATACATATTTTCTAAATGATTTTCAGATTCTAAAAGATGCTAACTGATGTGAAGACACAAGTTAGCTTCTTTAGTCACTATTAGTTAGCAGTTAGCTTTAACTAGGTCTACCTATTAGCAGACGTTTAGTTAATGTTAGCTAACAGCTAGCAGATGTTTACTTTACCTAAAAAATCATAAAAGTGCTGTTCATGTGTGAAGATTATCCTGCTGAACAACACATAAATCATAAACTTCTGTTTGCCATAGAGTTTATTTTCTGCAGTAATCCAAAATCCAACCCTCTTGGCTTTGTGGAGGGAACCAAGGCGATGCTAACTTCAGGGTTGGACTACAGAAATACATCATCATCCTGCAGCACAGAATTTATCAGACAGGAGGTTAGCATTAGCTACCTGTTAGTAGCCAGAGCCTCCAGTTGGCGGTGCAGAACCTCTCCAGTTTTGGCTCGCAACAGAGCCTCCAGGTTCTCCTCCAGAACCTTCTTCTGTCTCCGAACCCGCCGGAGAACCAGACCCGCCTCCTCCAACGTGGACGGAACCACAGGCCTCCTCCGGACCAGGGCGGACCGGGACTGCTGGGAGAGCTGGGACTGGGTCTGACTTTGTTGGGACTGGATTTGTTGAAGAGAATTTGGATGGGACTGGGATTGAGATTGTAAGGATTGTAAATGGATTTGTTGGGACTGGGATTGTTGGAAAGGACCTTGATGGGACTGGGAGTGGGTTTGTTGGGATTCAGTTTGCCGGGTCTCATGTATTTGGGACTTATGTTGTTGGGAGTGAAGCAGGTTTTGTTGGTACTGGTGGTGGTCTGGTCCAGGTCTGGTGGTTTTCAGAGAGTCTTCTGGCTGTTGGACGATAGAAAGTAATTCAGACTTTAGATCAACAAACTATGCCTGACACCTTCTGGTCCAAATTATCTTTTCCGACCAAATTCTCATTAGTCGGAAAATCACTGGTATTACTTTCAGAAGGCCACAAAAGTTGAAAACACCCAGGTTTTTGAGATGCTTTGGTTTCCTGTTGGCTACGATACAGAATATCTGCGTAAAAATGTTGGCAGAAGGTGGAGAACTTGTTCTGGATGAAGGTAAGTCTGCAGCTCATAGAGAGACAGTCAGGTCTGCAATCATGTCTCCACCATTGTTGTTGTTGTACATCACTAGTTCATGTCTTTGGGCTATTTGTCCCAGCCCTGCAGTCTTCTAAAAGATACAAGTGTTAAAGACAGTTAAACTTACCATCAGCAGCATTTTCATCTCAGTCTTTAATCGTCCCATCTCACTCAGCGTCTCATTGGTTGTTCTCGCCACTGTCGGACTGTGATTGGCCGAAGACCGCAGGTAACTTACTGCAGCTGGTTGTGTCGCCGTGGAAACACAGTTAGCACCTCTGTGACACCTGTCATCTCTGAAGAAGAAGAAGAAGAAGAAAAAGAAGGAGAAGAAGAAAAAGAAGGAGAAGAAGGAGAAGAAAGAGAAAAAGAAGGAGAAGAAGAAAAAAAGAAGGAGAAGAAGAAAAGAAGAAGAAAAAGAAGGAGAAGAAGAAAAGAAGAAGAAAAAGAAGGAGAAGAAAAAGAAGGAGAAGAAGAAAAAGAAGAAGAAAAAGAAGGAGAAGAAGGAGAAGAAAGAGAAAAAGAAGGAGAAGAAGAAAAAAGAAGAGAAGAAAAAGAAGGAGAAGAAGAAAAGAAGAGAAAAAGAAAAAGAGGAGAAGAAGGAGAAGAAGAAGGACAAGAAGGACAAGAAAAGAAAAGAAGAAAAAGAAAAAGAAGAAGAAGAAGAGAAGAAGGAGAAGAAGAAAAGAGAAGAAAAGAAAAAGAAGGAGAAGAAGAA